>NC_142930.1:55140253-55312753 GCF_046866305.1 Octopus bimaculoides | reverse complement strand
GTGTGCGCGGTAGGGTACGTATGTATATATATATATAACATATACATATGTATGCATTATACGTATATATGATGTGTATGTATATTTTATAGCTGACTTCTGAGTCCGAAACTTCGTGGGACGCGGTGAACCGCTGCGGTGTTACTCCATTGATTTCTGATCTAGTGAAATGATCCCATCTTAATATTTTCAAAGACCTTTACCCTAAAGTCAGCATCCGTCTACACTAAATTCTCCTTCTTTCCAACCCCTCTCTTTTTCATTATTGTTAACAACTTCAGAGAATTCCCCACTCCCAAATATTTGACCTCTTCCTTAACTTTTCTTATTTACTGACCCTTTTGTTTCTTCAAACATTTGTTTTTTTATTTGGTTTTTATTTGTTTGTCTGTTTGTTTTACTTTGTCCTTCAAGATTCAACACTCATTTCAAATTATATCTTCGGCGAGTTGGGATCCCTTAACGACAATGTAACCTTCATATAATTAAGGTATCTACGACTTGATCAGTAGCTAGTTGAGCACCCTTTGTTGCATCAAAGGATTTGCTAGCTAGGAACATATGTAGCACGGATTTTACCTGTTCCTCTCCCTCAATTTGGAAGAATATATATGAGTGTGTGTGTGTGTGTGTGTGTGTGTGTGTGTGTGTGTGTGTGTTTACATACTTCAAAGTTTGAATAAGTTGAAAACCTTATAAACTGTGATATTCGTCTTGAGAAATTATCTATCACAGATGTATTTTGTTAAAAGCGCAAGCAATTATCAGCACCAGCAATTATCTACGTCATCACTTCCAGCAATCAAACATCAATTGCTATCTGATATAGTTAAATAATGATTGAATGGCCAATGATACCGCATTTAGCTGGCAGGCTGAACAAAAGTTCATTATTAGAGACAGAAGAAGGCGGCAGGCTGGCAAAATCGTTAGCATGCTGTACAAAATGCTTTGCAGCATTTAGGTTTTAGGTTCAGAGTTCAAATTCTGCCGAAGTTGATTTTTGCCTTTTATACATACAACGTAGATGAAATACGTACCACTTATATTTTGAGGCTAATGTAACAGACTTACCCTTCACATATTATTGCTAGCCTTCTGTCAAAATATAAAACTATTATTAGCGATGGAAGCAGTATTAGTTTAAATTAGTGATATGTATACAGACTTAAAGTGTGAATTTTGGCGACCTTCCATATATACGTTGACGACCATATATATGTCATGCTTGATCGCTAAATCTACAGGCTTTTTTCTTACTCTCTCTGTTTATTTTCTCTTACTCCTTTCTGTTGAAGAGCGTTGGCTCGAAACTTTTCATTTTCCCAAGCGACTTTTTATTTTCCCGAGCGGCAAACTAAAACACCTGCTTGTTGTTCATACACCTGTCTCCGTCTTTTGATTTTCTATAAATTTTAATTATATGCCCAAATATTCTCAAGTTTCACTGGTTCCACTCCACTGGTCTTCTTTGTAGTAACGTGCGTAATTTCACTAGGAGGGGGTCAGTTTAATTTCATTCCCCTCCTTTTGCAGCAGTCCTTTGAATTAATCAAGTTCCTTCTTCGATATTCCGCCAATGCCGCAAAATTATTTACTTTTTCATTTTCCTTGTTTACATTTTCCGAATCCTTTCTGGTCGACATTTGCTGGTTCGGTTTTTCAACGTACTGAGTCAACTCCTCCTCAGAAGAGTCGACATCAGTCGAGCTTACACTTGTGCATAACATAATGAGCAAGAACTTCAATAATTCCCCCCTTAAACAAGGGGGAAAACGTTAACAAAATCTGCCACAAAGCAGAAAAACAAATATTATAAAAACACGATAACAAAAAAATTCAACAATATAATTCAATAGTAATTCAAAAGCAAGCATACACACCGGTAAAAATGAAGCAATCCAACACAAAGTGAGGGAAACGAATAACACGACGTCCAATTTGCGAATTGATTTTTTATTTATCATAACGGTAAAAACAAAGAGAGGACTGACAAAGGGATCGGGGGTCGAATGAAATGGCAAGATTAATTAAAAGTTTTATTTTATGGTGACATATTATAAACGGATGATAATGATGGAGTGAGGGACGGATGTGAACCCACAAACCACGTTCCACCACTGAACCCTTTGTAAGTCTTTTATGTTCTCCCTTAAGCAGGCACGGTCACTCTCAACATGCTTGCCACTTTCTTCCATTTTTTCTCTTATATACTGAATGACAAGCGTCTCCTCTCCAGCCTTATTTTCCAGTTAAGATAGAAAATAAAAAAGTTTACCAAACCAAGGTTGTCACTAATCCTTTCATGGGTGTTCTTCACGCTACTTCTTTCACCACAGCCACAACAGAGAGAAAACAGACCTACCCCTCCCTGTTCAGCGAGGTTGGCGGAACAATATTTATTATAGATTCGGAAGATAGTTGTACTCTTCCCAAACGTGACAGCAGTTACTCAACATAAACCCACATTTCCGAAATCTTCGGACACTGCACAATTGCGTGCAGAACAGTTTCACTGCTCTGCTCGCATCTTGGGTAAGTGGGTGAGCATGAAGAGCTGTGCCTGACGAGTTTATCTCGAACTAGTAAGGCTTCTTGGTAACATTTCCGAGACAGGGACTTTTGGAAGTTATCCATAGGCCCTGGCCCACATGTTCTTCGGAATAGGCTGGCAAGTTGACCGTCATCGAAGCCCAGGGTTTCCCCCTAGAGCGTTGTCCACTTGGCTTCTACCAACACTCAATAGAATGACGAAGTGGAACCCTCGCCGCCGCTTTACTCGTCCGGAAGAGAAGCGCCAGTACCTGACGACACTCAGCTTGCCACGCTCCCAACTTTGGTCTGCGCTTAATCCAAGGTTCCAGTTCACCGAAACCAGTGAACCGAAGAAGTAACAGTTTGACGAGAGAACACTCGCTCACGATCCAGGTAGCACCAAAGATGTTTCAGCCTCAGCGCATCCATGCGCATCATTTGCCACGGCATCCCTAGCCCACCCTTTAGCGGTTGTTGACATCAAATAGAGTGCGTTACAAGAGGTCCTTTGCCCTTCCACAAAAAGCAGAAGAGCAAACATTCCAACTTGCTTAGCCACGAATCGAGGCAACTCACGATGTTTAGGCGGTAATTGATTACAGATGCGCAAATTGCGAATGCCAGAAACGCGGTTCAAGTTGATTTTTATACTTATAACGGCCACAAGATGCACGTGTGTTTCGGTTTTCATGACAATTGTTTGCGACTGCCACCCATGGCATTCGACGCAGCTGCGTTTTGGCGTCTCGTTTCAAGGAAATTTAAAAGGTTACCTGCAATTTGGGTCTCAGCCATAAACTAGCATGTCTTGGAATATTTACACTGACATCTCCGAAATAAATTTTCGGAATTTACCATATAAAAATAACATTTGAAAAAAATCACATTTCTTTTGCAGTTCAGTGTATATGTTAAAATCTGATGTCTGTATTTTCAAATGTTCCTATAATTTCATTTTGAAATTTACATCATATACATATTCATGTACACAGGCACATGCACAAATACTCATACATAACAATTCGCATATAGAAACGTAAAAGTATATATATATACACATACGCTCCTTCTCTCTCTCTCTCTCTCTCTCTCTCTCTCTCTTCCTCTCTCTTTATCCCCTTCATACACCTGCTCACAAACACAAGCCATCTAAAAGAACATGAAAATCTGTACAATTCTTTTTTTTCATTTATTTGTAATCGAAATTGAAATAATTTTCAAAACACGATACTTTTAAGAGAATAAGGAACAAAATGTTAACCATTAAAACGGGGAAATAAAATCGAAATGAATGTTTACAAAAACATAAGAGTTACGAAAACATATCAGTTTTATTCATTTGAAAATTAAAATTGGATAAAATATAAACATTAAGTGCACTTCTAGGATGAGCCCATTTGAATGTGTATAGCTTAGAGTATACTTAATTGATAAACTAGCGTGTAATCTATCACATGATGGGTATTATTCGTGTATTTTATTAATATAGAAATATACTGCGGGTAATTTAATAGAAGTTAAATTATAATACTTGTCTGTATGTCATATTTCCAGATTTTACCGATGGTTGCAAAAGTGTATGGTTGGCTAAGGCGAAGTATTGTTTTCAGTCATGTTTGTTTGTTTTGTTTTTGTCCGTGGACAAGGTGTCTCAAGAACCGCAGGTTGGATTCGGATGAAACTTTCAGGTATATTTGGCCTCGTAACTGTCACGAACTGATTAGATTTTAGGATCTATCCGGTACCGGACAAGGATTCTGGATTATTTTTTCCTGTTTTTCAACTTAATTTTTGAGAGCGGTTGGGTTCATTTTTAGTATTCTCGTTTGTGAGAGCAGTTTAATTTATTTAAAAATCGTCTCTAGCTAATCGTTGAGAGGACGTTGATGTTGCTGTGGCGGAGATTTGCGTTCTCTGAATGTTCTTGTTATTATTGCAATCGTTGTGATTTGAAGGAGTTTGCTATAAATTCTTAAGTTAGTAAATAACCAAATAATTAATGCAAAATGCTCCGCTACCGAACCTGAAATATCGTCTAAGGAAAATATCAAAATAAATATGAAGAATCGCTGAGTGTTTTTCAGCTACAGCTGAGAATATCACTTACTCCTACTCTCACTTAATCTCTCTCCACCACTTACTCCTCCTGTTCTATTATACTTCTCTCTTTTTGCATGTTTAAACCTTTTTACTCATTGCCTACCACTACACCTGTGGAGGCGCAATGGCCCAGTGGTTAGGGCAGCGGACTCGCGGTCATAGGATCGCGGTTTCGATTCCCAGACCGGGCGTTGTGAGTGTTTATTGAGCGAAAACACCTAAAAGCTCCACGAGGCTCCGGCAGGGGATGGTGGCGAACCCTGGTTTACTACAACTTTCTCTCACTCTTCCTGCTTCTGTTGTACCTGTATTTCAAAGGGTCAGCCTTGTCACACTGTGTCACAATGAATATCTCCGAGAACTACGTTAAGGGTACACGTGTCTGTGGAGTGCTCAGTCACTTGCACGTTAATTTCACGAGCAGGCTGTTCCGTTGATCGGATCAACTGGAACTCTCGACGTCGTAAGCGACGGAGTGCCAACAACAACAACCACTACACCTAGTATGTCAACTTCTCATACTTGATTAAATATCGCAAAACTAACTTAACTGGCAGGAACAATCGCGGGTAGGTCGTTTATATTTTTCAAATGTGAAGCAATGTGTCTCTGTGTAACATCAATAATCTTTATTAGAATGTACATGTGTGCTCTCTGTCTTTTACTCTCTTTCAATAGGATACCTTAAGCTATCTTTCTCCATTATTCTCTCAGTAGCGTGAAAAATAAGAGTTCATTCTTTCTAGGTTTCGTTCCAAATCTTATTTTCTAAATTTTCTTTGTCGACAATGTAAAGAATATGCGAAAATTTAGAAAATATTCTGCTGAAGAACGCTTGCGATTTCCAATAGTGACTATCACCTTCGTATGTACTTTTGTTGCTGTTGTAGACGTTTTTGTTGCTGTTCTTGTTGTTGTTTTTGTTGCTGATTGTGTCTTGTCTTGTTGTTGCTGTTGTTTTGCTAAAATAAGACCTGATAGAACTGCCTTGTGGTCTTTAGGTAGTTGGCTGAAAGACGAGTTAGGACTCCTTACTATTCGATGCGAATTTGCTCTTCAATTATCCCAAACACTTTCGCATCGAGAACGTGTAACAATAAATGTTTAGTGAACTAAGGGAAGACATACAGGGCAATTGAACCATGAGAGGATACTAGGTAAAATATTTAAGTTCTGTATTGTACAAGTGGGATGAAGTTAAAATTGTCTGAAGTCAGGAGAGAGGATCTGAGTACGAGAGAGAGAGAGAGAGAGAGTGTGTGTGTGTGTGTGTGTGTGTTTGTATGAGCTGTAAATATATATATATATATATATATATATATATATATATATATATAAATATATATATATATATATATGTATATGTATATATATATATATATATATATATATATATATATATATATATATATATATATATATATATATATATATACAGAGGTAGGGCAGGTGCGATATATATATATATATATATATATATATATATATGTCACACCTGTCCCTACCTCTGCAACACCACCATCCTCACAGGTACCCATCATCGTCCCTATCACATCACCGGCTCCTTTACCTACACTTCTAGGAACGTCATTTATTGCATCTCCTGCTATCTCTCTCTCTCTCTCTCTCTCTCTCTCTCTCTCTCTCTCTCTCTCTCTCTCTCTCTCTCTCTCTCTCTCTCGCTCTCTCTGTCCTTCCCTGTACATCAGTCAAAAGGACGCGGAGCAGCTCCGAGACATTAGGCTCGGCGATGACACCCCGATCTCGCACCATTCGCTACAACATCTGTCTGTGTTCGAACTGTCTTTGCACAGGGATCATCCGGACTCCCGCCTTCACCGTGAACAAGATTTAATCTTCTCTCTTCGTTCCTTTGCGTCACATGGGATCAACTCACCTCCTCTCTTCATCTGACATCAACCTCACCGCCTCTTTTCATTTGATACCAACCGCACGCCACTGCACACACATTTGCACTGACCACTTCTCAGCACCAATATTACACACCGTCATTCACACACCCACACACAATCTTCAACAACGTCACCTCATACTACTATATAAGCAGCCATACACAGTTTACCTCAGTACTCACACCATCACGCACACTCCCACACTAACACAAGCACATAACACCTGAACACAGACAATATATACTCTCACACCCACACTAGGATATAATACCTGTATACAGACTATATATACATACACACTCAACACGCATTAACACACACAACATACATAGACAAAGCTAACTTTCGCCCATATATATATACACCATACACATGCACACTGTTTGGTCACAGACACACGCACACATATGTGCACACACCACGTAAAATGGTAACAGACACAAACACACACACACACGTTACACACGCACACACTCACACACGTCAGAATAACTCGCCCCTGTTCACACATACATACACACTCACACACATAATTCTCATATGCACAAATGCATGCGCACCTTCCCTTCTTTGGATCACTTGAACTTTATTATCTCCCTTTCATTCAACCTCTTTTTTATTATTCTCTCCCTTTCGTTCAACCTATTTTTCTTCCAATCTTTCGCCATGTTCGACCGCTAAACTGTACAAGTGTTTTTCATTCTCTCATTGTTTATTTTGTCTTATTCCTTTCTGCCGAAGAACGTAGCTCGAAGCATAAAAGGCTTTTACATTTTTTCCCGAGCGTCAAACAAATACACTTGCTTGTTGTCCATACACTTGTCTTTGTCTTCTGTTTTTCTATAAATTTCAACTATATATATATATATATATATATATATTACATCCCCTGCACCCTCCATACACCCACACACACCCCGCCCTGACCTTCCCACCCTACCCCATCCCTACACAACGATTTGAACCCCCTCCCCACACCTCTGTACCCTCCTTCCCGACCCCACTCACCCCACCACTCTGCTCCCACGCGCTGTTGTCACTATACCACCCAACCACCCCTGTCCCCCGACGACGGCTCACTCCTCAGTAGGGGACTCCGCTTCACGCCTCTCACGCCCCACTGCGACGAATTTGAGACCCGCACCGACGTCAGCCAGTTCCTGCGCCGCATCAAACCATGCGCGTTTTTCCACACGTCTACACAGCGTCACGACCATCGGGATTGCTTTTCGGAGCTGGGGCGTCACCCATCCAACTGGACGCCGCCTCCAGGCCAATTCAGTAGCCTAGACTTGTTCGTACACGACTGCAATGCGTTGCTCGACCGATTCAATTTCAAAAACAGATCCCTTTGAGCCAACCTCACCCCTCCTGAATCGGTCGCCCATCGCGACCTCCGTCGCCGCGACGACATCGTCATCAAACTGGCAGACAAAGGTGGTGCAGTGGTGGTGTGAAGCGCGGAACTATTCCTTTTTGTACATCTATATTTTGTTTAGGAAAATTTACTTTGTTACAATTTACACACTTGAAAACGGTCTACGTCTTATCGTAAGAATAAAGTAGCAATTTATAGCCCATGTTTTGTTTTTTTTTTATATCGCAGGCTGAAATCTATTAATATTATTATAACTGATTTTTAAAATCGCCGCGTTCAATCTCAGGTTTATTTCAGTAATTAGAAAAAAGCAAAGCCAAAAATTTTAATTATAAGGATAAAAGTGGGAGGAATTAAATCATTGTTAAATGGAGACAAAGGCTTGGACATAGTAATAAGGTTCATCTCTCCAATATGTCTATTATTACATACAGTGCGTAATAATGCATAACATCGTGAGAATATGATTATGTACACATACACATACATACATGCATACATATAAATGTGTGTGTGTATGTTAATGTGTGTCTCCTTGAGCAACACACTTTATTTCACGTTCCTCCAGTCCACTCAGCTGGCAAAAATGAGCAGTACCTATTATTCAAAGGGCCAGCCTTATCACATTCTGTGTCTCGTTGAATTTCCCTGAAAACTACGTTAAGTGGGTGCTCAGTCACTTGTACATTAATTTCACGAGCAGGCTGTTCCGTTGATCGAATCAACTGGATCACTCGTCTAACAAATCCACGCGCAAGGCCTTAGTCTGCCCGAGGCTATAGTAGAAGACATTTGCCCAAGGTGCCACACAGTAGAACTGAACCCGCAACTAAGTGGTTGGGAAGCAAGCTTCTTACCATATTGCCACGGCTGCGCCTATAAAGCTTGAGGGTGTTATCTTTTATCGTTCACTTGTTTCAGGCATTAGACTAAGGCCATGCTGGGCACCACCTTGAATTTTTAGTGGAATGAATCCACAACAGTAACATATATATATATATATAGAGAGAGAGAGAGAGAGGGAGGGAGAGAGGGGGAGGGAGAGAGAAGAAACAGACAGACAGGCAGACAGACAGAGGGGGAGAGATAGATAGATATACATACATATGTATATATATATGTATATATATATATATATATATATATATATATATATATATATATATATATATATATATATATATATATATATATATATATATATATATATATATATATATATATATATATGGGAGAATATACAAATAATAACAACAGACGAGGACAGGTGGTGTAAATAACAAAAGTATATATTAGTATGACGCTCGGAAATACGGAAAGTCTTTGACGTTTCGAGCTACGCTCTTCAACAGAAAGAATACGGAGACAAGGAGAAAAACACGGAGAAAAAAAATTGAATAGTGTTCAGTCAACGGTCAATCATAATAATGGCCGATCATAACAATGACTGACCGGAAGTTAGAAATTCTTATTTCAGGAGAGTTAAGAAAGGGGGAGATAACAAACGGTGATCGGGAACGAGGGGCTGTGTGTGGGAGGTAGAATGCTGGTGATCTTGACGTATGTAGTGTGAAAATGGGGAAGGGAGAAAGGGAGAAAGTAGTTGGTCAGTTGTAGTGTGTGCGTGGTGTGATGCGAGGGTATTGGTGTGGTGTGATGTGAGGGTGTTGGGAGGTGGGGAAGGCATGGGTGGAGTGTGGGTTAGGCTGAGGGTGGGGTAGAGGTAGGGGTATGTGGGTAGGGTGGGGTATGTGGGTAGGGTGGGGTATGTGGGTAGGGTGGGGTATGTGGGTAGGGGTGGGTGGTGGGTGTAAGGAATTGGATGGGGTGGAGTGGGAAGGTAGAGTAGTAGTGTGTTGGGGTGTGGTGGGATGAGCTTATGAGGGGGTGTTGACGAGGAGGGAGAAGGGGAAGGTGGATGTAAGAGAGGGGGAAGATGGGTATGGGAGGGGAGAGGAAGAGAGGAGAGAGGAAGAGAGGAGAGAGGAAGAGAGGAGAGAGGAAGAGAGGAGAGAGGAAGAGAGGAGAGAGGAAGAGAGGAGAGAGGAAGAGAGGAGAGAGGAAGAGAGGAGAGAGGAAGAGAGGAGAGAGGAAGAGAGGAGAGAGGAAGAGAGGAGAGAGGAAGAGAGGAGAGAGGAAGAGAGGAGAGAGGGAAGGTGGATTGAGAGAGGGGGAAGGTGGGTATGGGGGGGGAGAGAAAGAGGGGAAGGTGGGTATGGGGTGGAGAAAGAGAGGAAGAGAAAGAGAGGAAGAGAAAGAGAGGAAGAGAAAGAGAGGAAGAGAAAGAGAGGAAGAGAAAGAGAGGAAGAGAAAGAGAGGAAGAGAAAGAGAGGAAGAGAAAGAGAGGAAGAGAAAGAGAGGAAGAGAAAGAGAGGAAGAGAAAGAGAGGAAGAGAAAGAGAGGAAGAGAAAGAGAGGAAGAGAAAGAGAGGAAGAGAAAGAGAGGAAGAGAAAGAGAGGAAGAGAAAGAGAGTGAGAGAGAGGGAAGAGGGGTATGGGGGGGAGAAAGAGAGGAAGAGAAAGAGAGTGAGAGAGAGGGAAGAGGGGTATGGGGGGGAGAAAGAGAGGAAGAGAAAGAGAGTGAGAGAGAGGGGAAGAGAGTGAGAGAGTAAGGGTGAGAGAGTAAGAGAGTAAGAGAGTAAGAGTGTAGAGAGTAGGAGAGTAAGAGTGTAGAGAGTAAGAGTGAGAGAGGGGGAGTACGAGAGAAGAGAGTGAGAGAGAGTAAGAGAGAGGAGAGAAAGAGTAGGAGTGAAGAGAAGTGGGAGTGGAGAGAAGTAGGAAGAGAAGTAGGAGTGAAGAGAGGTGAAGAGACGTACAAAGAAGTAGGAGTCGGAGCAGGAGGTGGGGGAGGGGAGAGATGGGTGGTAGGAGGGAGGGTGGGGGAGATAGACAGGAGGAGGGGGTTAGATGAAGAGTGGAGGGGAGTTGAGCCCATGTGGCGCAAAGGAGCGAAGATAGAAGATTAATCCCTGTTCACGGCGCAAACGGGAGTCCGGATGGCCCCTGTGCATGGACAATCCAAACACAGACAGGTGTTGCCGCAAGGAGTGGCCGGCAGAACGGAAGTGGCGTGACACCGGGGTGTCATTGCCGACGTTGATATCTCGGAGGTGTTCCGCGAATCGGTCGGCCAGGCGGCGCCCCGTTTGTCCGATGTACAGAGATTGGCAGAGAGAGCAGGAGAGGCAATATATGATGTTGGTAGACGTGCAGGTGAAGGAGTCGGTGATGCGATAGGGTCGGTGATGGGTGCTGGTGAGGAGGGTGGTGTTGGAGAGGTAAGGGCAAGTGCGGCAGCGTGGGCGGGAGCAGGGGAACGAGCCAGGTTGGGAGGTTGGGTTGGGGAAGAAGCTGTGGACCAAGAGGTCCCGTAGGTTGTGGGCTCGTTTGAAGGAGGGGAGGGGTCGATTAGGGAAGATGTGGGAGGTGGAGGGGTCGGACTGGAGGCGCCGAAAAGCTCGGAGAATGGAGCGTTGGAGGGGTAGGGTGGTTGGATGGTAGGTGAGGGGAAAAGGGAGGCGGGAAACGGCAGGGCGGGTTCGGGGGGAGAGAGCAGATGCACGGTCCACAGAACGTGCTCTGGCAAGGGCGGTGTGGATGGTGGTGGGTGGATATCCACGCAGGCTAAAGTGGTGAGCCATGAGTTGAGACTGAGTCTCAAAGTCATGGCTGTCGCTACAAAGTCTGCGTAGACGGAGGAATTGGGAATAGGGGATGGAAAGTTTTGTGTGTCTAGGGTGGGAGGAGGAGAAGTTGAGATAGGAGTGTGAGTCTGTGTGTTTGTAGTGGATGGAGGTGCTAAGGGCGGAGTGGAGGATGCTGACCGAAATGTCGAGAAAGGGGACAGAGGTGTCAGAGACAGTACAGGAGAAGTGGAGGGCAGGATGGAAAGACTGGACGAAAGAGAGGAACGAGTCAAGATGTTCGCGGGAGAGTGAGGTGGCACCGATACAGTCGTCGATATACCGACCGTATTTAATTTCCATAGCTTCGTTTTGCTTTTTTCTTTTTAAATTTGCTGTTTTACCCTAACCCTAACCCTAACCCTAACCCTAACCCTATCACCGATAGAATTGTTTCAGAATCGTTTGTTTATGTAGTCGGCACTTAATGTATATCGGCTGAATGGACGTCAGTGATTGGTTGAAATTACAGAAATACGACAACTTTAACATGGAATAACTTAGGGATTTCTTTTTTTTTTAAGAAGACTAAGAGAAAAAGATGTTTTATATGACACATTCTACCAGTGTTCCAAGTTTCAAAGTGTTTCGTTAATGAAAAATGTGGCCCCCGTTTTAAAAGAGATCCATATTGTTTTAAATTGTTTTATAATAATAGGAACTCTATACATTAATGACTATGTAATGCTTATGAAGCTTACTTAGGACACTGTTGACAACTAGGGAGTTTCATTATTTGATACTATTTCAGCGTGGAGGCGCAATGGCGCAATGGCCCAGTGGTTAGGGCAGCGGACTCGCGGTCATAGGATCGCGGTTTCGATTCCCAGACCGGGCGTTGTGAGTGTTTATTGAGCGAAAATACCTAAAGCTCCACGAGGCTCCGGCAGGGGATGGTGGCGAACCCTGCTGTACTCTTTCACCAAAACTTTCTCTCACTCTTACTTCTTGTTTCTGTTGTGCTTGTAATTCTAAGGGTCAGACTTGTTACACTGTGTCACGCTGAATATCCCCGAGAACTATGTTAAGGGTACACGTGTCTGTGGAGTGCTCAGCCACTTGCACGTTAATTTCACGAGCAGGCTGTTCCGTTGATCGGATCAACTGGAACCCCCGACGTCGTAAGCGACGGAGTGTCAACTATTTCAGCATGTGACTTGCCCTTAAATATCTATCCGCCAAATTGTAGGTGCCGTTTTATTTGTGCATTGCGGAGCAACTATGAGATGAATTTTTCTTGCATACTTGTATATACCTTATTATTACTACAATTCGCTATATATGAAGTTCGGCCCAATTTGTTTCCCTAGTAGTTTTCATTGAACCGCTGAATTACCAGTACTAGTTGCCTCCCCTTAACTACTACCCCGAAGATTCCCTAATTCCTCCCTTATGCATGTTATAGCATTAAAATGCTGAAGGACATAAACGACTCCACACTATCTATTCATTGACTTATCCCCCGTATTTGTTTCCTTTTTCTTATCTTGTTTATTTCATAAACAAATTCCTTTGTAACGGTTTTAACTTGTGACCTCGCGTGCTGTTCGCTCATAAGCATGCTCTGGCATTCATTTTTGTACATGCCATTATTCTATTTGTGTGTTTGCTATAAATGTTTGCTTTTCTTTATCATACATGACTTTCATTGAGAAAAAAGCTTCAATGCGGTTGTATCAGGTATTACGAGAAAAATAAGTACATGATACAAAACGCTTCTAGTAAGATATAGGATCTCTAATGCCTACTGCAATTGCGATCCCATTTCATGGACTTTCATTTACTATTAACTGCCAAATTTGTATTCAAAAGAATTCATTCATTACCTAAGTTTCTTAATACCATATCATAAGCTGCTAACGAAAATGGTAATTATACATTTTACGCTTATCAACCTGAAACGACTTCTAACTGCGGGCTAATTCAACTTAAACCGTCCACAGGAGTGCATCATTATAATAATTACACCGTCCAAAGGACGGGTGCATTTGTTAGTATGTATATATATATATATATATATAATACATCTGTGTTCATTCCACTTCTAATTTTAGGCAGCTTTTTTCTACCATATCTTCGAACCAACCCAAGTCATGGAAGTATTTCTAAGCTCATCATCATTTGGAGTGTTCTTTTAAATCAAAGAACCAGCTTAGTGTGTCATATCTACTTCAGCTTGAGGATTGCGTTAGTGGTACACGGACTTGTGAATATTCCAGGGCTTACAAGGTAATAATAAAATAGATAGATAGATATAAACTTTTTTCAAGTTTTCAGCATCACGTGTGATCAGGTTTTATCATTTTCTAAATGCTTAGCCATTTTAAGGCAGTGAACAGAAAAAAAGTTAGTGAGTTGGACAAAATATTTAGCAGTATTTTTAACGGGTCTTTACGTTCTGAGTTCAAATTCCGTTGAAGTCAACTTTACCTTTTATCTTTCCGGGTTTCCTGTAGTCGATTTGTACCCACCCCTAAAACTGCTGGCCTTATGACAAAATTTGAATTCATAGTTTTGCCATTTAATATCTTGTTGTCTAAATGAAATAGTCATATACAGTACAGCTTCTGTTGTTATCAATTTGTATCATAAGAACAAATCATGAAGGAAAATGTGTTAACTTTATTATTGCCAAATTTTAGATATTTGCCCGTAAACTTCAATGTTATTTATTCAGTATCTAACAAGAGGTCTTAATTTGGAAATGCTATCTGTAATGTTAATCTGGGTTTGAATTTTTCTTTTTTTTGTATTTTGCTGTATTCATATGGCTTCTATGATTAATTTAGAATTTTTGTGAAATGCTACATAAGATTACTGTATTATCAAATAATGGATTTCTTTTTATTTTCTTTATTTAATTAATTTGTTTCTGTCATGTATGTCAATGCTTCCCGATTGTAAATAGACGAGAGTCGGCACTAAGAATGTTCTGAACGCGTGTTTAAAAGAAAAAAATCTAAATTATATAGATAAAATTTGTGAGGAAACGTGTTTTTGATTAGACATGATTATACATTATTTTGTGTGTATATATATATATATATATATATATATATATATATATATATAATATAATATAGGATAAATTCTTTATAAGAATTTATCAAGTAGTCAGCGTGAAAAAACCTCAAAATGAAAAAATAACGAAAAATTTTCGTAATGAAAAAAATTCATCATTTCATCATAAATATAAATACTTATATATAAAAAGGGCATTAACTGTGTATTAATGCCTCACGCTTCGAGGGACTAAATAAGTCAAAAACTACCAAAAGAATAAGCAACATATTTACTGAAAGCGAGGGAATGCAGCTTTCAAAATTTATCTCTTAAAAACATTTAACTCAACGGTAGACCACTGGTTTCTCAATCAAATACATAAAAACTGTGAAGTAACCTGTATTCTTTTGTTCATCAGTACACGTATGGTCAAGATACATAAAGAATAAACAAGAATCAACCTACCACGATGTAGCCATCACAGTACGACCACTTTCGTTCATGATTATATATCCATGAAAGAGATTTGAATTTATCCAGTTGCATCTCAGTAACATGTGCTTATACAGAATAATATTCAGCACTGAATATATTCTAAGGGAAGGTTTCGAGTATGGTGAAGTATAAACAATAACATAGATGGCATCACCTGAAGATGTAATTACGTTATGTAATTATTTTGTTCATCAATGAAGAATATGTGTGAAACAGCTGTAGTGAGCCTCAACCCATCTGTCTTATTGCTTAAATGTGTGTGTGTGTGTGTGTGTGTGTGTGTGTGTGTGTGTGTGTGTGTGTGTGTGTGTGTGTGTTTGTGTGATGGCTGTTCACTCGTAACCTAGAAAGACCATCACTGACCATTACCATGCAAAATACCAGTAATTCCCGTGCATGCGGTTATTGTACTAGTAGTCGACTTCATCCAGGTTCGCGTCTGCAGCTTCTATGATCTCCGCGACTTTTACCTACGGCAACTGGTAGTCGCCTCGCCGGCGATTGCACAACCTAAAATTTTAGTTCCAATAAGGTTTGCACGGCCCATCACAAAACCTCCCCCGCTTGCTAAAATGATCTTGAGACATGCTAGAAGATATTCACTGTCAATATCTTCCGCAGGCTCAGGAATGTGGGAGCGCCATGATATCAAGCATAAGCAAAAGATCCCCAAAATATTCAATGCTATTCCCTACATGTCTGGGTTTATATCAGTGACTTTTTAGAGACATGCTTTAATAATAGCTGAGGGGTGCCTCTCTCTCAATGGTCTTCCAGTAAAAAGGACACCAGCCCGGAATTTTTGAAGGTCCGTAGTATTACAGGATAGCCATTGAACTTACGCTAGGTCTTCTAGCAACCCTGCTCACCAGGCAAGCTTAGTGGGGGTGCCGGTTTAGTCGTCAACGATCCGACTAAGCAACAGGTTGCAATGGATTCCATGTGTTACCAGTAGCACTCATGAGACGTCACAAGTGATCTCACACACGCATACACATACATACACACACACACACACACACACACACACACACACACACACATACATACATGTATTTATGCAACCATTTATATGCACGCATACACACACACACGCTTACATACACAACACACACTCACACAGAGTCATGCATGATGCTTATAATAAATCAAGATTTAAAATATTTTTCACTTTTCCCACTCATCTGCATTTCTGTCTCATACTGATTGAATACTGCCTTCAACACCCTTTCTCGGTCTCTTTACTCTTCCTTTCCCTCCATCTCTCACTCTCTCTCTCTCTTTCTCTCTGTATTTCTTTCTTCCTCTCTTTCTCTTTCTCCCTTTCTCTTTAATTGTCTTTATCTCTCACTCCTCTTTCTCTCTTTCTCCCTCCCCTTCTCTCTCCCTCCCCCTCTCTCTCCCTCCCCTTCTCTCTCCCTCTCTCTCTTTGTTTAGTAATGTGTGCGCGTCAATGTGTGTGCATGTGCAGTCTGCAGTCATAAAAGGGAACTAAAGTTTCGATCGGAGTGTAAGAAATAGTTGCAAAATTTCCTGTCATGTCACACATAATGCAGTCTTTTAAAAGCCATATCGTATTACACTGTCTCTGGTAAACAATAGACTGGATTGTCGGAGTTTGAATACCTTTTTTCATAGGTCTGCTCGAGCAGACCTAGTCGCGGATAAACTGCAATAACTAAGGAAACAATTTCACGGTGTCCAAATTTTTCAATGGTTATTTGAGCTGCGATTAAAAAAAACCAAATCCCCTACAAATAACAGGCTTTAAAAAATGGATACAATGGATCTAAAGAAAGACACCACAAGAATCTTAATAGAAAGATATATTAGGCGTATAAGTAAACACGATGGTCACGACTGAGCACTTTTTACTATAAGCTTGCCTGATCAGACCTGACATTCACAGCAAGTACTGGCCTTTCCTAAGATTGGATATAACTTGGCAGCAAAGGACTGAATGGAAATTGCGAGATATGCTGAAGATCATGAAAGAAGCATTCTGTTGATGAGGAAATGCAAGATTATTCAATGAGACTGTGCATATCGCTCCATTGATAGCAACATAGGCATGCTTGTCGCTAAGGGGAAGGACACTGGACGGCACTACACCCTCAGATTTAGAAAAATACAGTTTACAAAATTTTTCCTGCAATACATTTCGTGAAGACTAACATGCTCGTCGCCAGTGGGATGCACTAGATGGCACTGCTCGCTCACTATTTAATAGAGCACCCTCATATTTAGAAAATACAGTTTACAAAAATCTTCTCACAATACACATTAGTGCCCACCCAGAAAATTCTAAAGCACCGCTAGGCACCAAAGTCTGATGACAGGCCTGGGCAAACGGATTGAAGCACCAAAGATTGAGAACAATTCAAACTAGATGAACTGAATACGAAATTAGACATCTTTTTACCATTGTAGGATATGCAACAAAGAAATAAGATTTTTTTTCATATTTTTCATTAATCTAGATCTTAATTATATATTTTGGATTATTATTAAATCTTGAGTTAATAATGACATTCCTGATGAAGTTTTCAGCTACATGACAAGAAATTATCATACTCTGAAAGCAGATAAATCAGCTGGTGTGTGTACAGAAGTGCAAGGCGAATGGGTGGTAATATTAGTTTTTATTAAATATCATACAATAATCATTCAATTCAGACAGAAACTTCTCTTTTGTTGGAGTTCATTTAGTGCAAAATAATTTTTCCAATTCTAATAACAATATTATCTCTGTTATGCATTTCCATTTTTTTTTCTTTTCAACCAATCAGCAATGCAATCATATTCAGAAATATTGTGTTAACTCTGTCTCTTCTCGTAGTTTCATTCGTGGAGACTTTCATTTTCTGTCCTAAATTGAAATGTCCTGAATCAGGGTAATCATGAAAAAGAAAGAGTTTGAAATTTTATTAGTTTTATAGAACTTTATCATCTTACTGAAGAACAAATCCATATTATTCGTAATACATTAAATTTAATTTTCACAAATAATGTATTCAGAATTACAATTGAAAATATATATGAGAATTTATGAATTTTGATTGAAATTGTAAGAGAAATTTTTCATCATTTCTATTATTCGAAAAGTTTTTTCTCTTAATTTAATTAAAATTCATTTTTCTTTTATTTCTAATAAATTAACTAACATTAGCTGGCCTAATTTTCTTTCTTCTGACACTAGACGAAAAATATGAAAAATTTATCATGATTTTGAAATTTCATCAGTTCTATAGTTCTTTATCATCTTTCTGAAGTACAAATCCATATTATTTGTAATACACTAACTTTACTTTTCACAAATAATGTATTCAGAATTACAATAAAAAATATATATTAGAATTTTTAAATTGTTTTTGAAATTGTTCCATTATTTCTATCATTCGAAAAACATTTTCTCTTAATTTAATAAAAATTAAGTTGGAATATAAGTGGGAGTCGTTTAGTAGTTAGGGACATAGTCATGAGGTGTAGTGTAACAATCAAGGCATAAACAAATACAGGTGAAGTGGTACATATTCAGTTCCTGCAAACCACTGTGTAGTATTCAGGACCTGAGTAATGTACCCCTTCATTCATCACACACACACGTATGCGCGCACTAACACTATAAAACACAAAAACAAGAAACATGAACAAGAGAAGACCCTCTACATCATAGCTGAACCTATTACAAATTACATTCATATTTCAAAAACAAAATCTAATCTTAAAAGAAGTATAAACTGGATAATTTATCCTTGCTGCAGATCTGAAAAGTGACTGGGTACTGATGTCTGAAACACCATATTTAATCGTTTCTGTGGTTGCAACAGATATAAACAATACATTTCCAATAGATTGTTTCTATGATGTAATGATTAATAGCCTATTTCTGAATTCAGATTTATGACGGTATATCAACTATCTGACACCAGATACTTTACTTCTTTTGTTTTTAATCAGTTATGATTGTTAGTGAAGACTCTTGATTGGATGGATGGATGGATGGATGGATTTTACATTTCAGACGCAATGTTCTCCAAAATAATTCCCTGACAGAAACATTAAAATTATCTTTCTTTTTTTCATTAAATGCAGACATCTTTTTTTTTTAACTTTTATTCAAATTATTTTTGACAATACACTCAACAAATGGTCGCTTGGAGTTGTATATACACATAATGACCTACATTATCTAACTTATTTATTGATTTATTATTTATATATATTACCATTTTTAGCCCCAAGAAAACATCCTTATATTCATTTTGGAAAAACAGTATTTAGTTGGCTTCCAAGGGGCCAATCTCTGGAGCATTGCAATTCTAACGGCGAGAGTACTTCACTCGAAGGGCACCAGCTTTTTAGTGATTTTTCTTTTTTTTTTTTTTTCGCACCCTTAATTACACACATGTGCGCGTGCGTGTATACTTTCGCACAATGCCTTTTATTAAATTCCACTCACAAAGTATTGATCAGTCTGAGGTTTTTGGTACAAGACCATAGAATGATTTGGATTGTAAACCAGATTACTAAGTCATGTAGTCTTGCCTAACTAATGTAAATATTACATCAGAGTATTCTTTTTTTTTTGTTATTTTGCCACCCGATTTCTCAGGAAAGGGATCGACCCCAGAGACAAAAAACAAAACCATCCCAGTTGAATTTTTCCCACGGAGCACCACTTTTAGCAACGTTTGTAATTGTGTCGGTTAAAGGTAACTTGTATTAATCCTTTGATGTCTGAATAAATTTAGTATTAAAATATTTCTACATTTTTTTTTTTTTTTTTTTTGAAGTGTGCATACATTCTTTATGGCGGCCTCTGTATTAAATACGATAGCGCATTTTTTATGGTTCGTTCCATTTTTGCTACGTCACTGCCGTAGAGTGCTGTTCAAGGCGGCGAGCTGGCTGAATCGTTAGCACAACGGGCAAAATGTTTAGCAGCATTACGTTATGAGTTCAAATTCCACCAAGGTCGGCTTTGCCTTTCATCTTTTCGGAATCGATAAATTAAGTACTAGTGAAACACTAGAGTCGATGAAATAAACTTGCCCACTCCCAAAAAAATTACTGGCCTCGTGCCTCTCGTAAAAAGTCGTAATAAGTTATATTAGGGTGCTGAAATTGATAATGGTTTCTAACATAGGCTGTAGGACACAGATTCTAGTAACTGTTATTTCTATAATCATCAGTATTTGACTAGTTCTTATTTTATTGACGCAAAAGGACAAAATACAAACCTAATAGAGTTAGGTCTTCAACTCGAAACAGAAAGAGGTGTAAATAAATATATCAAATTATTTTCTCTGATGCGCTAACAAGTCTCTCAACTTCTGCAATTGAATCAACACAGAGGCTTCTCCGTTAACGCTTGACCTGCTCAAAAATAGTAGCCAGGTCTCACATCAATATAGACAACCTACAGTCTTAAAGACAGAAGAACAGGATGGATTAAGTAGTTCTAGATACGACTAAAACAAAATAGTCACAGATGGAATGCTTTTGATCATAGGTCTGCTCAAGCAGCTTCTGATTCGGGAATCAGTGAACAACTGCTTTTATTCATTCGCCACCGAATGGGCATGTTACAGTGAGGCTTATACTTCACTAATGTCTAAATGTCACGTTAAATTGGAATTATATGCGAGATTGTCTCTTGTAATTGGCGGAGATGGAGTGAAATGAAAAAATAATTAGTCATCGACTAATATTGTTTATTTTTCATCGCATAATTTATTCTACTTTCGTTTTTAATCTTCCATTAATTAAGTATACTGACATGTAATTACATACTGCTTGTCGCACGAATGGCGTTTAGAATTATTTAGTTTCCATATAAAACGATAAGTGAACAGAAAAACAAAGTAGGTGTAGAAGAAAGAGCTGAAGGAAAAAAAATGGAGAGGAGAGAAAAATCTGGAAAAGAGAACAAGAAAATAGTAAGACAAAAGAAAGGAGAATAATAAAGAATTGCAAATTTTCAGGTCGATAGTCAAAAATGTCGACGTGGTAGCAGAAGTAGAAGGATAAAGAAATGAAAAAAAGACCGGGATGACACACAGCAGCAAGAGTATGTGACAGAGAGAGAGAGAGAGAGTAGGGAGAGAAAATGACAAAATAGAAAGAAAGAAAAGGTTAAGTAGTATTTAATGAGAGTCAGTTGACGTTTTTAATCTTTGTGGTACATTCATGCACATTCCAAGGTGCATCTCTAAGGGTGTAGGGATATTGACCTCACGATCGTTAAGATCATGGTTTCGATTCCCAAAGCAAGTGCACCTTGTGTTCTTGATCTAAACATTTCAGTTTACGTAGTTCCAATCAAGTCAGATGAAAATAAAAACCACCAAATGCTTGGATTTATCCCTGCGAGGAATTAGTATCTTGTTTAGAGCAGTGGAAGTATTCGGCACTCAGTCACATGCGTTTCGGAGAGGGATACGTAAATCACCCTCATCATCTCAGTACATCCCTGATCCACTTCTAGTCGTCTCTGCTTGCTTTGACCCTGGTCCTGAAGTTGATGAACGAAAGGGTTTGGTCACCTACCATAGCTCTCTCTTCCTCTCGTTCTCTCTCTCTCTCTCTACCTCTTTCTCTCTCTCTCTCTGTCTCTCTCTCTCTCTCTTTCTCTCTCTCTCTCTCTCTCTCTCTCTCTCTCTCTCTCTCTCTCTCTTATATTGTTTGATGTCCATCTTTATTAAGAATCGTACTGCTTGGAACCACAAACGAGACATTTCGTTGCAGTGATCGAGGTATTATGTGTCTGCAATAATAAAATGCTTGTTCCTTCTTTAGTTTTCTTATTCGAGAGGGCTAACATAAGGTGTAGCATAGGCAGAAATAATCACGATTCTCCGGTCGCACGCACAACAGCGTCCTCTGTTGTTGATGTTCTTTAAGAAGTGCCTATAGTGTCAGCTTCGAAAACGAAGCACGAGCAAGAAGAAAGAAAACATTTGTCTATGGAGTATTCAACCTATCAAGCTTTACTTTGAAGTGCAGGATCAATTAGTGTGCTTAGATGAACAAAATAATGAATTAATAGAGTTGTAAAAAAAAAACCACGCGAATATCTAAGTAATGATTTCTTTTAATTCAATAAAAATATCTTTTATATATTTGTTTTGCAAGATTTTTGATGTGAAATCGTGTGTTGAAACAGATGTTGTTGTACTTGGGGATGGTCATATTGCCAGTTTAGCCAATAAAAACACACGCACTGTATATTTGGTGTTAATTTGCTTCAGCTTTATATTACATTACATTACATTAATCCAAAATCGTGAACATTTCAATTCAACATTTTGCTCTTATATACAATTTTGACTCGATAATTTTTTTCTCGTTGCATCGAATCAAAAGAAAGTGCGGCACAATCAGCTGTCACTTACGAACATGTATAGCTTTGTAATATGATTTTTTTTCTTTTATTAATTGTCTTAAGTATTTATGTAGTTGCGATCAGACAAAGACAACCTCTCGGCCCTCACATCCTTGACCGAGAGGAATATCCCAGCCGTTAGAGATGGAAGGAGTGAGGATTGCGGCAGCATCCGACTAGTGCTCACTGTTGCTGAATAGCATGGAACAGCACAAAAATAAAGTCCCTTGTTCAAGGATGCAAGGTGCTGTCCAAACCAGAAATTAAACTCATGACCTCATGATAATGAATCAGGCACCTTAACCATTAAGCGATGCGTTTTCACCGTGCCAAAAGAAATCAGTATTATTATTTTTTTATAGATGTATTTCGGGACTGTCATTTTTTTCCGGCAATTAAAAACACGCACTATACATTTTTTTCTTCACTCGTTTATTAATGTTCTTATTTTAATATTTTAACTCATGTCCATTGTCCACAAATCTTTCATTACACATCTGTGACCTCTTCAGCGACACTTTTCGTTTCCGTGTGTGTTCTTGCACCACTTGTTCCATTTATGTCTTCTAAGGTGTGTATCTTTATGTGATCATGCGTTAGTGCGTGTGTGTGTTTGTGTGTGTGTGTGTTTGTGTGTGTGTGTGTGTGTGTGTGTGTGTGCGTGCGTGTGTATATGCGTATGTGTATGCTTGTGTGTGTGTGTATGTGTGTGTGTAATAGCTTTTAACAGCAGTGCGGCCTTCCCCTCAGCAGCCCCATCCTCTCACTCCATGACACACAGAAACATACAGAATAACACACGCACAATAGACATACATGCATTTACCTCTGATACTTATGAGAAATATAGATGTATAAAAAAATAAAGTAAATAAAGAATTAAGTATATAAATATATTTGTCACATATCTGGGATAAATATGAGATAGATAAAATAAATAAACCTGTTGTTGTTGGCGCTCCGTCGCTTACGACGTCGAGGGTTCCAGTTGATCCGATCAACGGAACAGCCTGCTCGTGAAATTAACGTGCAAGTGGCTGAGCACTCCACAGACACGTGTACCCTTAACGTAGTTATCGGGGATATTCAGCGTGACACAGTGTGACAAGGCTGTCCCTTTGAATTACAGGCACAACAGAAACAGGAAGTAAGAGTGAGAGAAAGTTGTGGTGGAAGAGTACAGCAGGGTTCGCCACCATCCCCTGCCGGAGCCTCGTGGAGCTTTAGGTGTTTTCGCTCAATAAACACTCACAACGCCCGGTCTGGGAATCGAAACCGCGATCCTACGACCGCGAGTCCGCTGCCCTAACCACTGAGCCATTGCGCCTCCACATAAATAAATCTATATAAAGGGCATGGATACATACAACATACGAAGCGAACCCATACGCGCACATAAACACACACACAATAAATTTCACGGACAGCTACAACAATGTCAACAACACGATTATCAACGACAGCTGCAGCGGCGATGACAACGATGGCAATAACAACAACTACCACGATGGCAACACCGTGAGCGAACACAAATACAAGAATACAGGAACTGTACCGTATTTTCGTGTCTTAGGACAGCAGCAGCACTATGGGGTGAGAGGATGGGGTGCTGAGGGGATGACCACACTGCTGCCAAAAGCTATGACACACACACACACACACACAAGGACACAAAAGCATACACACATAAGGATGCAAACTTTAGAAGAACAAAATGGAGTAAGTAGAGCAAGAACACACGAAAAGGAAAAGTGTCACTGAAGAGGTCACAGATGTGTGACGAAAGATTTCCGGACAATGGACATGAGTTAAAATAGTAAAATAGGAACATTAATAAACGAGTGAAGAAAAAATATAGGCACTGTCATGGTATTAGCTGTCAGAATTGAAAGTAGAACTGACAAGGAACGTTACTGCTGGTTTGAGTTGATTCTTTGGCTACTGACAGCTAATACCATAACTGGCCGGAGCGAGCTATCTGTCTGTCTGTATGTCTATCTCACTATCTCTATTCATCTATCTATCTATCACTCGTTCACCTCTGTTTGTGTCCGTAGAATTTATCAAATTAGAAAACGCAAATTTAATATAAAAATATATTTTCTGAAATTGCAAATTATTTAAAATATAAAAATATATTTTTCCACAGAGAGAATTTATCAAAATAGAAAACAAATGAAGTTTGAAGTTTAAAAATAATAGGATCGACCACTCACGACTAGCTAGTGCGGACGCGCGACTGCGCGTTCGGAACCACTCTGCTTTAGTAGTACCCTTATACTCTGTGTTTTCAAACACATGGATATAGGTGTCAAACTTGTTCCAATAACTTTCGAGTGATATATATATATATATATATATATATATATATATATATATATATAGACAGACAGACAGACAGACAGATAGACAGCTCGCTCCGGCCAGTCATGGTATTAGCTGTCAGTAGCCAAAGAATCAACTCAAACCAGCAGTAACGTTCCTTGTCAGATTTTTCTACTTTCACTTCTGACAGCTAATACCATGACAGTGCCAAACTATATAGTGCGTGTTTTTATTTGACAAAAAAAAAATGACCGTCCCGAAATACAACAATATCGGTTTCAACACATGATTCCACATCAGGAATCTTGCAACACAAATTAATAACCGTATTTCTTTATTATATAGAAATATGGTAGCAAACTGACAGAACCATTAGTACACCAGACAAAATACTTAGCGGCATTTCGTACTAGTGAAGTACTGGGGTCGATGTAATCGACTAGTCTCCACACCCAGCCCATCTAAAGCATTCATGCTATGTACCCAAAGAAGAGATGAATTGTTATTATATAGAAATTGAAGGCAGTGCACCGGCAGAAACTTAGCACTTCAAACAAAACGCTTTGCAGCATTTCTTCTGGCTGTATATTCTGAGTTCAAATTCCACTGAGGGAGACTTTTCCTTTCATCCCTTCGGGGTCGGTAAAATATGTACTAGTTGAGCGTCCTGGGTCGATGCTACTGACTTATTTCGGCCTTTAAAACTGCCTTGTGCTAAAATTTGAACTATTATATATAGAAATTGTTAATTTGGTTGAAATGCATTAACCATAATTTGTATGAAAATGTGTGAAAACGTGTCATATTTAAAAAATAAAAAGCCGTCGTCATTATATAAAAAAAGATTCTGCTGAAGTCTGAACTCGAGTCGATGGGTTTAGTTTAATAACTTTTATATCATTAAACAGAAATACTCTCCGCGGCATTGATCAATACGTATACTTCTACACTATGACACTAGCTTTATTAACAAATATCTTGTTTCTTTATTGCCCACAAGGGGCTAAACATAGAGGGGACAAACAAGGACAGACAAAGGGATTAAGTCGATTACATCGACCCCAGTGCGTAACTGGTACTTAATTTATCGACCCCGAAAGGATGAAAGGCAAAGTCGACCTCGGCGGAAGCTTTATTAACAAATATCTATGAAAGGAAATTTCTTGATACAAGCATTAATATCATTACGAAAACTCATATTGAATCTGATACTAGTGTGCCAAGATTTAAGCACTTGATAGATGGTTCTAATATTGAGGAAATATAATCAGCTAATATATAATTCAGTGATAAGAGAATTATTGTTAGCAATTTGAGATGTGATTCTATACAGCGGCTGTTAGCTATTTGTCACAGAATTATTATGTTGGTTCATGCAAACAGATTGGACCATTTAACCTTGTCTTTTATGTTTCCAGCTAAATACACGATTACGAATGTGATCAATATTTATCACGATAGTAATACTCATCTAAAGAGTACTACCAGATACTTTTACAGCGGGTGCTTAAATATGTGGTGAAAATAATACAGATGTGATATTTGAGCCTCCGGAAGGGGCGAGTGTATAGAAATGATGTCTGGTTATATTTTAAATGGTGCATTTAGTTTTGAAGCCAAAAATAATGACATATGAAACAAAATCTACGCGATTTCGGGTTCAATGCCACTTTGTGGCACCTTGGGCAAGTTTCTTCTACTTTAGTTCCAAAACAACCAATACCAGGTGAATTTGATAGACAGAGAAATTTGCGGAAGTCTGTCCTATATATGCATATGTGTCATTGTGTTTATTCCTTCCATTGTTTGAAAACCAGTTTTAGTTTGTTTACATCCTCAGGGTGGAAGGAAGAGTTCCACGTTGCTTTAGATGTGGCTTGAAGGGACACATAAGAGCAGGATGTACATCGAAACCAAGAAAAAAGCAACCAGAAAATGCGGAAGAGAAGATAGAAGAGAGTTGCAGAAAGGAAGTAACCGAAAAAGAAAAGGAAGTAGCGGAAATAGGAAAAAATACATGGCAAGAAGTAACAGGAAAAAAAACGAAAAAACGCAAGTGAGCTAAATTGTAACCCACATTCCACACCCATCCCATTCACACCCTCTCAGACCCACCTACTCCCTGCAGACACTAGGCCTATCCATTCCCATCCGAAACAAAAACAAGAGGCAAACACATACAAAGTAACCCAAAACCCCTCCCCCAAGTCAAAAAAGAGAAGGAAAAAATGTAGGATTTATATGTTGCTTAGCGACGAACTGTTAAGGGATACGGCGGAATGGGATATAAAGTGTATTGGAACTGCATGGTATGATAATGTGGAGGAACATCACTTGTGTGTAATACCGGGCAAGAGGCAGGAGGAAAAAATACAGGAGTATATGGTTGGATTTTATTTTTGGGAGGTGGACTGCAGCTGGAGTTCATTCCCAGGATTTACTACGTACGATAGGTGGTTGGAGGAAACAGGTATCGATGTGTTAGAAGGTTCAGGATTTTAAAAAGTAGAAAATGAGGCCGCTCGTAAGTGGGGCGAGTGGTTCCATTTCCATTTTATCATTTTCATGTCTTCATACATTATAACATTCATTTTATCTCTTATATATTTTATGTCCAACATATTTTGTTTGTCACCTCTATGTTTAGCCCCCGGTGGACAATAAAGAAATTGGTATTTCGTTTGTCTTTATGTTCTGAGTTCAAATTCCGCCGAGGTCGACTTTGCCTTTCGGGATCGAAAAATTAAGTACTAGTTGCGTATTGGGGTTAATCTAATCGACTGGCCCCCTCCGCCAAAATTTTGGGCTTTGTACTCAGAGTAGAAAAGAATATGTATGTGTAGTGTTACTTGATCAGGGTTTTCTTTAACTTGATAAAACAAAACCCAGAAATTAGTGTATATGTGTGTATGCATTATGTACGCGTATGCTTATTTCTGTGTGTGAGAATTTGGATCTTTTCCCTTTGAACGGCACATCGAGAAATTAATTTTTTGTAACTAAACACTTTGAAACTTCGGACACTGGTAGAATGTGTCATATAAAACATCTTTCACTCTTAGTGTTGTTGAGAAAAGTTTATATTTTTAAAGTTATTTCGTGTTAAAATTGTCGTATTTCGGTAATTTCAACCAATGAATGACGTGTGTTCAGCTGAATAAAATTACTGCCGTTGTTTGTCAACAATAACTATCGGCGGTATAGATTTTGTTTGTCACTGTTATTTATGACATCGTTCGTGCGTTTGTACTGGTTTTAGCTTTAGGGTTTTGGGCTCAGGGTTAGGGTTTTAGGGTTAGGGATAGGGTTTTAGAGTTAGGGTTGGGTTAGGGTTAGGGCTTTAGGATTAGGGTTCGGGTTTTAGAGTTAGGGTTAGGGTTGGGATTTTATGGTTAAGGTTTAAGGGTTACGGTTAGGGTTGGGTCTTAGAGTTAGGGTTAGGGTTGGAATTTTAGGGTTAGAGTTACGGAAAATTTGAAAAATGAAGAAATTGGAGGGATAGGGGGCAAAAATGTCTTTCCGAAAATAGTAGCTGAAAAACAGGAAAAAGATAAAAGCATTGGAAATATACGAACCGTTGTGGTGGTGCCATGAAGTAAACATGCTTCAGATACACTCTTTTATTCATACAAACGTAACTGAGATTAAATATGTCATAAATAACAGTAACAAACGAAATATACACCGCTGGAAGTTGTTGTTGACAAATAGCAGTAATTGTTTTCACCTCAATAGACGTCATTGGTTGGTTGAAATTACCGAAATACGACAACTTTAATGCGAAATAACTTCGAAAATACACAATTTTCTCAAAGACGCCAAGAGTAAATGATGTTTTATGTGACACATTCTTCCAGCATACGAATTTTGAAAGTGTTTAGTTACGAAAAATTATTTTTTAAATGTGCTGGCCAAAGGGAAAAGATCCGAGAATTTCATTCTTAAAACCATGTACTTTCATTCACATGAATATCCCACATTATAAGGATTCATACTTTTAATTTCTAAGGATTTGTATTCCTATTTAGATTATATGGTGTAGTTACTTCACTATTATGCACTTTATGTTTAAGTTACAAATCTTTTCATTCTTTTGATTGAACCAGCTATTCTCACTCTTTACAGATATTGGCCTTATGCAAGTTTCTCTTACGACTAACACGGATTAACCATATCGATTTCATAAAAAATGTACTTCGAAATTTTCAAAAGGAAATTGTGTTCGAAAGTTACCCAAGAAGAAATATTCACTTGTAAGTTAAAATATACATCAGTGATGATTGCCTTCGTGTAGGTTCTAATTTGCTTAGTTGATAATTTAATATAAAATTCGATTGGATTGTTACTTTTATAAACAAAAAGTTAAGTGTTAACACTTTGCACCTAAAAGAAGTGGCAAAAGATGGACGTGCAAGGATTAAACATAAATGAGGGGTTTCATTATTTCTAAGCACGCGATATAAGTATTTTTGCATTTCTGTCTCAAACAGCTTAACAACCGTTTTTGTACAGCGCTTCCCTGGATCGTCGAAACTTTGTTTTAATGAAAATTTACTGATCAAAATTTCATAGAATTTTTATCCAAATCTGTTTTCTTATATAGGTATACTGTAATTCAATGTATGAATCGCTTCAAGATTCACATATTGAGGGTGTAAAATACTTGTAAGCATAGAGAATGTAAAAGTACATAGTTTATTTAAGATTCTACAGTTTATCTAAGATTCTGCTGTTCCTTTTTAGAACACTAAATTAATTGTTCCAAATTCGCTCAAGTTGTCTCATGAATGTTGCATGAAGTTCATTGATTATAACTGACTATATAGCATGTAATTCACTCGCTTAAAATTTGTCGCAGTGACTTGTTGCCAATTGAAAATGTAATTTTAATACTTTTCACTGACCAGGAACTTTTTTACAGTTACTTCTCGCTAATCAACTTGTGGTTGAAAAGGAAAATCATTTTCAGTCGCTCCTCACCATCTTGATAAATTAATTATTTCTTTGTAAGATTCTCTTCACAGCGCTGATCCATGAGACCAGTTTTAAGCTTCCCTTGAAAGACAGCCAATGTTAGAAGGTAATTCTCCTGCAGCATGGGAATACATTTAATGGAAAGAGTGGCAAATGAATTTTACAAGGTTCAAATTTGGTTTAGCTAATTTCATTAACGTGTAAAGAGAATTATTAACGCTACAAAGGCTTGAAACTCCATTTGCTGCAATAGAGAAGCAGTTATATAAAATATTAATTCCCACATCACTCAAGAACTTTTTCACGACTTTATGCAAGACTACAGCAGTAGTTTTTCTAGCATGAATTAATACTATGATACAATTTTATTTTGTCGTTAATTGCAATGTCTTACACGCACTCACACACATACTTTTCTCAAACAGTATCATCAAGTGAGGATGGAGCAATAATATTATTACAAGAACCCTGTATTTTGTTCTATGCAGTTTCAGATCAGTTGCAAGTAATGAAGGAATTCCTTCATTAATAATTTGTTGATGCAGTGAATATTTACATGACAAGGTACAGAAGCTGATAACTGTTACTTTGATAGTATGTTGAGAATTTGAGTTTATTACAGTACTATTTTTAATGTTTAATTTAACCCTCTCATTACAAAATTTTTCATGAAATCAACTGCCTTCGCTTCAAATAATTTGGAAAATAATAAAAAAAAAATTGTTTATAGTAACTTTGTTATTATTAAGCTGATGTATGGAAAAAAAAAAATAGCGTGAAATTTTGAAGAAAGGTTTTTTTAAGATCATTTTCTGTCATAGAACCAAACGCGATCATAGGGCTGATATCTTTTAGTGATATTGTATTTTCCCCATTGCACATTTTACATAAATTTTGGTTGCTATTATTTTATTTCTCTGACCTAGTTTGAACATTCTGGATCCAACAACCAGGATATTTGAGACTATTTTTCAAGTCTACTTGTGCATTGTGTAAATGAGTATGGTTTTTGAGTAGTCTGAACACACTAAGTATTTAAAATATTTAGTTCGGACAGAAATTCGTCTTGTGACCAAATGACTGCTACCAGCATATTCTGGCTCACTTTTATAACTGGTAGGACCTACATGGCTGCTCAACATGCTAAAAATAGCAACGAAATGTCTTTTAACTGGTAAGTCTCCATCTTAAATAGAAATGTACCGGAGAAAATATTATGTTAGTACTGATTTTACATTCTCATCTTGTCCCAGATACTTGTAATATGCATTTGAATGCAATTACACCAGTCTTAGTTTTATACGTATGCTCCATATAACTGTTTATTAATTCCATTGTATATTACACTGAGGTTATAGTTGACACTGATTTAGAGGTGGCTTATATTTTAGCCATATTATTTTGTCCACTAAGTATTAATTAATATGCAATTTTAACCCTTTGTTTGTCCTGTGTATCACATGTGCTGTACAGGACACATTTCCCTGGCGTCCATGACATACATTTCCATTGTTTTCAACTGCCAGTGTAACTTGGGATTTATTAAAGGTAAATTTTAGATTACTCAGAACACATAAAACAAAGGCTAGCTAAAAATCTGGTCGCCATCTTTATAGTATATGTATGATTTCTTGTATGTGTGTATACCGCATGTGTTTGTGTGCGTTAGTACGTGTGCGTGTATCAGTGTGTGCGTGCGTTCGTGCGTGCGTGCTTTCGTGCGTGCGAGCTTGTGTGTGCTTACTAAAAGTCTGAAAACAAGCATGGACGCTTAAAACAACCGTATGCAAATGCTTTGCACATGCAAATGCTTTGCACATGCAAAAGTTTAAGAGTCCTTAAAACGTTTAGTTGTGAATAAATATAACACAATCCACAACTTGAGATTTAATTTTGTATAGATTTTTGTTTAAATCCTTTCATTGTATTGGAGAGAACTTACATAGCGTGCAATACGTGGACTGTGTGCTTGAAGAATTCTTTGGTTTATCCGTTTAGGTGTATAAATTATTGCCTACGTTCTGCTTAGATATCTGTGTATAAATATTTGTATGCGACCTTCCCTGCATTCTACAGAACGGTTTTCTATATGTTGTGTTGCCTTCGCATACATGGTAATTACCGAATATCGGACTGACTACTATGGTCGCCATCTTTATAGTATATGTATGAGTTCTTGTATGCGTGTATCCCGCATGTGTTTGTGTGCGTCACTACGTGTGTATATCAGTGTGTGCGTGCGTGCGTGCGTGCTTGTGTGTGCATATGCGTGTCCGTCTGCGCACCCATATGTGTGCGTTAGTATGTGCGTGTGTGTATGTGTGTGTGTGTGTGTGTGCAACCGTTTTTCCGTTCCTGCGTAAGTGTGCAACCGTGCTTTCGTATGTGCACTTCGTGCCTGCATAAGTGTAATGTATGTTTGTGTATGCATATCTTTTGATTATGTGGAGGCGCAATGGCCCAGTGGTTAGGGCAGCGGACTCGCGGTCATAGGATCGTGGTTTCGATTCCCAGACCGAGCGTTGTGAGTGTTTATTGAGCGAAAACACCTAAAGCTCCACGTGGCTCCGGCAGGGGATGGTGGTGAACCCTGCTGTACTCTTCCACCTCAACTTTCTCTCACTCTTACTTCCTGTTTCTGTTGTTCCTGTAATTCAAAGAGTCAGCCTTGTCACACTGTGTCACGCTGAATATCCCCGAGAACTAAGTTAGGGGTACACGTGTCTGTGGAGTGCTCAGCCACTTGCACGTTAATTTCACGAGCAGGCTGTTCCGTTGATCGGATCAACTGGAACCCTCGACGTTGTAAGCGACGGAGTGCCAACAACAACAATCTTTTGACTATGCGTATCAGCCTAAGATGCAAACATCGATTACAAAATCATACAAAACGTTGCTTTTGGGCAAAGATCCCTTGTGCTACGTTTCCTGCACTGAGTTTCACAGGCGTCCCTTATAACTATCATCGTCACTAACGAAGTTAAGCAGTGATTCGACAGGTCGAAAACTGCAATCAGTGACGTTATTATTCAGCAAATGAAAAGAACATAGCAAAATAATACATTACCACATCGTTATTGGCAGAAGCAAACTTGCCTGCGTGGTTAAGAAGTTCGCTTCGCAAAAACATAGCTTCAAATTTAGTTTCCCAGCAATGCATTTTGGGTGATTGTGTTTCTACTATGGTATCCAGACAACTGCCCGACTGACAAGTTCCCGATGACCAAATGCCAGACAAATGCCCGGTAATTCCAAAGTAAATCGAAACTAAAATATTTTTTAAAATGTTTAATTATATTAAATCTTTTTAGTTGTCATAGCGTAACATAAAAATTTTTATTTTTCAAAGGTAAAATAAATAGCATCTATGTTTTATTTTTGGAAACAGAAGTAAAACTTTAACAAAAAAAACATTAAATTGTATAAAAACAATATTATTTACAGATGATTTATCAATATCACGAACAATAATGTAATACGGAAAATAATAAAAAAAAAACTAAAACTTTAAGTTATGAGCTGTTCCTCCCCAAAAAATCCATCACTTCTCGATTTTCATAATCCTTCACAATATTTGCAATTCTTTTAACCCATATATACCCCTGGTTGTGTTTTCGCAAAGCAAAACCTACTCCTACTCGTCGGGAAGCATCTGACTGAGTATACGAAATGTTCAGAAGGTAGTCGACATCCGTAGCTAACAGTTGCATACTATTCTTCTCTTCCAGATTGTGAAAGCTTACCATAACGTTGAATCTAAATACACTGAAATTTTAAGTCACTATGTCTTCTCACAAATTCAAGTAAGTAATGTAATTCATATTTAATTCAAGCTTTCTAATGTTTTGAATCTGATGACAAAAGATCATTTTACTCACAACTAAAATATCTATTAGTTTTACCAACTTGAAGTAGTTTATATGAAAGCGTAAAGAAGAATTCTTTTTTTTTTTTTTTTGATGATGTGTAAACACAACGATGGGCACCCTACTTTTACAGGGTGTTGCATTATCGCAAAGGCAAGCACGTAAATCTAGGCTGTGTATGGCATTAAATCTACCTGGGAACCAGCTACTTAGCGAAGCCCTTTTTGCTGCTGAAGAATCTAGTATGAGACAAACGGATGATGGTCCACAACAGCCTATAGAACAAAATGATAATTTTCAGCAGACGAGTACTTCCACGTCAGTGTAAGCGTAAAAAGACCAGAACCTGGAATGTGGAGGATATGCCCTCAAAAGAAGAAGTCACAAGTTACCCCTACAGGCCTTCTATTGTTGACATACCTCGGCAACCTCATGAAATATTTGAGCTCTTCTTAGATGATACTGTCATAGAAGACCGTACCAAGTATACTATCTTGTTTGCAGCTCAAAAAGGAAATCATGCATTCCAATTGTCAAGCAGCGAGATTATGGTTTTCATTGGTATTTTATTGCTCTCAGGATATAACACGCTACATCACCGTCGTTTATATTGGGAAACCGAATCTGATGTTCGAAATGAGCTTGTAGTTACTTCAATGCAAAAATAAAAACAAATTTGAGGAGATAATGAAATACTTTCATGCAGCAGACAATGAACTGGACAGCAAGGACAGGTTTACAAAGGTACACCCATTGTTGGACCTTCTAAATCAAAGCATTATACAGTTTGGCTCGGTTTTTGATCCAACAAATATCTTTATTGACGACTCCATGATCTCATATTATGGTGGCCATCGCATAAAGCAATTTATTCGAGGCAAACCGATCCGATGGGGTTACAAAGGATGGGTAGCAGCTAGTTCATTAGGTTACTCATACTGGATTGATTTATATCAAGGAAAATGTAAAAAGGCAAAAAGTAGCTTTTGCAAGGACACATACGGCCTAAGAGGAGAAGTGGTGCTTAACATGACTGATAAATTTGAATCTCAATATTCAGGAAAGAAATTTTTCTCCTTTGATAACTTTTTCACATCGTTCAACCTTCAAGAAGAGATACAGCAAAGAGGTCATTCTTCCACTGGCACGATTTGTAGTAATAGATCTGAAAGTGTCCTCTAACCGAAGTCAAGCAGTTTGAAAAATGTCCACGAGAGACTGAGGAGCATTTTCTTGAAAAATATTCTGGCATTTTAGTGGCAATTTGGAATGATAATGGTATCGTTATCGTTGGGTCTAATCAGTGTGATGAGCATCCTATAAAGCAAGTTCAGCGCTGGTCAATTACAGAACGTAAACAAGTTTTGATACCAATGCCGTAAGTAATTGGAAAATATAACTCAAGCATGGGAGGTATTGACAGACTAGACCAAAACATATCTCAGTGCCGCATTAACATTCGGGGGCGGGGATGGTATTTCCCACTTGTGTCCTACCTATTGAACGTGTGCATGAATAATGCATGGTTGTTTGCCAGAAAAGGGGGCTATAAAGAAGATCTACTAGCATTTACACGTCAAACTGCACAGTATCGTTTGAAGAAGTATGGACGCCACCCATGAATCCAATAAAACAAAACTCTTGTTGCAGCTAGAGCAAGTATCATCAACGAGGAAAGATATGACAACATAGGTCATGATATATCAAAGAGTGAGCCAGAAAACCGTCGATGTAGGCAATGCAAGAGTAAAACTGTATACATGTGCAGGAAATGCAAAGTTCTTATGCATGTCAAGTGTGCCTCTAATAATCACAGAATCCAGTCTTAGTGAGGGAAGTTTTGGGTGGAGGTGCTGCCAATTATCTTATATTACGTAATGACAGAAAAAAGTTGTCAGACTCAGCCTATTACGTAATAACAGAAAAGAAAAAGGTTATACTTGGACAGAATGTATATTTTGTTTTGTGACATTGTATAATGTGTTACAATGATAGATAATTATAGCTTCATAGTAAAATCTTCACAAAGGTTTCAATCAGTTCTATGAATATATATTTTTAAAAATTTTATTAGTTCAAATACTCAGTCATTCTTATCTAATCTCAATGTTTACTTCAATTTTCATTAATTCAAATATTTTCCCTAAAAATAGAAATAACGAGTATAAAATGCTTCAGTTTTATTTAAATTAGTAAACATCTTTTCGATGTTGTAAGATTTTCTGTATAATACAGTATGGAACATGCGGCCCACTGTTGCTCTAACGAAGCATGTACTGCGGCTGGTGTGCCCATCGTTGCGTTAATGCAACATACATAAATTTGTAATAACATCTTGTCTGTTGAATAAATTAGTAAAAAATCAAGTGGTATATGTTATTAAACATAATATCTACTATATATGTAAAACATAACCGATTCCTAAGACTTCATTTTTTATGGACATATATGGGTTAAATCTTGATAATTTTTTTTTATTTTTGGTTGAAGGCTGATGTCCTACCAGCATCTGGTTGATGATCGCTTCCTTAAGTACTTGATCCGTCTTCAATAACTGAAGAAAACGCCAGATATTTAGATGACTTGGCATTATATTCGCCTGTAAATGGTTATGCCGTACCTCCAAGGAATTAATGTTTCGTGGTAAGTTATTGAATACTCGGTCATACATGTTCCACATACAAATAGGAAAGAGTGGGTTGTCTCTGCTATGCCGTCGTATTATACCGATATAAGCATCTTCAAAGTAATCAATGACTGGATCTGCTTCATGGCACAAATTTTCTTATAACTTCCCAAATACTGTTACATTGTCTGTTAGCACAAAAGCCAAGGGTAGTATCATGCGAATGCTGAGAGCAAAATCAGCATCGCTCTGACATCTTGATTGTTATCCCTCTGATTGTACCTTCCGATAAACTGCTTGAGAAGGAAGAAAAAAACACCCTTTGATAAATTGCATTTGGAAAAATTTCGGTAATTGCATTCTTGGCAACTTGTTCATAATCGATCAAAATACTAGCGGGGTTGAGCCTGGAGTTAATAGTCCGAAGTCGGCTGAAAAGTTCTTCATAGTTAGCTTGACGTTTATTTGGCAATAATGCAAAGACACAAAGAATCGTTCTATTAGAGATTAAGCAGTGAATGAAGTAGAGTTGGTAAAATAGTTCTGGTACTACTTTGAATGTACCATCACAAAACTAATCACTTGAAGATTGCAAAAGTCACATATTTTTCTCAGTAGAAAACAAAAATATGCGGTTCTCACTGGGTCCACTATCGTAAAGTAAGAAGTTTTCTTCATTGCATGTTTTTTTGTATTCATCTAGAATGACCTTGTGGAGGCGCAATGGTCCAGTGGTTAGGGTAGCGGACTCGCGGTCATAGGATCGCGGTTTCGATTCCCAGACCGGGTGTTGTGAGTGTTTATTGAGCGAAAACACCTAAAGCTCCACGAGGTTCCGGCGGGGGATGGTGGTGAACGCTGCTGTACTCTTTCACCACAACTTTCTCTCACTCTTACTTCCTGTTTCTGTTGTGCCTGTAATTCAAAGGGTCAGCCTTGTCACACTGTGTCACGCTGAATATCCCCGAGAACTACGTTAAGGGTACATGTGCCTGTGGAGTGCTCAGCCACTTGCACGTTAATTTCACGAGCAGGCTGTTCTGTTGATCGTATCAACTGGAACCCTCGACGGCGTAAGCGACGGAGTGCCAACAACAACAACAAGAATGACCTTATCATGCAAATTTCTTGGTGTGGGATGCGGAACCTTTTTAATTTGTTTATACCTTCTGATTGAACGCCTTATAGTGTTTATGACCGGTAGTTGAGTAGAGACTTTTTACCGAAACTTTTGTTATAGTTTGTTGTGAAGTTTGGTGGGTTGTAATAGCTTTCTCCTTCATTTCCTCAAGTACAGATAGATCTTGACGAAAATTATATGCAGCGTGAGTGTGCTCGTATATCTAGCTGAAAATTTCTTCTCCACACAGTATAATTTCGGCCTTGCAGTTGTTATTTCGGCGGCGTTGACATTAGAACGTTTTTCAGATGACAAGTCCTGTTCTTAACGTAGTCATAACCATTACAGCAGAGCTTCAACCCTCCACGTTAAATTCTAACGAAATGCATAGGTACTAGCAATTGTATATAAATTAAGATGAAAAGCGTTTCACGAGTTTCACTGTTAATAGAGTTGCTAGGCCTTTCGACACCTGGTGGTCCTTTACTTCAGCAAACTGAGGAAAAATACAATTATTGAGTATAAGAAGATTCGCCCAAATGACAAAATGAATGACAGCTTAAGATAAAGTGAAAGTGTCTGTTGGGCAGATATCTATCTGGCTGTTGTCCCTATCGGGCAGATATCTATCAGGCAGTTATCCGCCACGCAGTTGTCCGCCGGGCGGTTGTCCATCGGGCAATTATCCGTCGGGCAATTACTCGTCAGCCAGTTGACCTAGAAACCACTACTTTAACTCCGAGTTGACTGATGCTTTTTGAGTGAATTTGATTGGCGGAAACTGTAAGGAGGCTGATCTTATACAGGGGCATTTGTGTGTGCGTGCACATGTGTGTATGTGTGTGTGCGTGTGTGCGTGCTTGTATGTCTATGTTTATCACTTGACAACCAGTCTTAGTTTGCTTACGTCCTCGTAAGCCATCAGTTCAGCGATAAACAAAAGGTCGAAAATAAGAATCACACTTTAAAAACATGAAAACGTGGGGCCGATTTGATCGACGAAATTCTTCTAGGTGGTGTTCCATCATGGCCGCAGTTCAATGACTGAAACAATTGTATACTGGGTTCTAACACTAGGTTAGTAGTAATGCAATGTCTAGCAAAATGTAAAGTAAAGTTCCTTCCTGCACCATATGGAGTCATAGGGCCGGTTTCCATGGTGTATATACTCACCACCTGGATGGGACACCAGCTTGTCGCAGGACAACACATTTTTGCCAGCTGACTAGACTGGGGCAACGTGAAATGAAGGGTTTTGCATAAGAACACAACGTGTCGTTAGGTCTGGGAATCGAAACCACAATCTTATGATCATGAGTCCGCTAACTACTAAGTATGTATGATTGCATGTATGTGTTTATCCTAACCACTAAGCCATGCGCAATGTCTAAGCGAAATATATGTATATATGTGTGTGTGTGCGTATATGTTTATGTATGTATATGCGCGTATGTCTTCCTGTTTGTTTATCTCTCCCCACTGCTTGACAACCGCTGTTGGTTTGATTAGATTCATGTAGCATTAGTGGTGCGGTAACACCGATCGGCAAAATAAATAGCAAGTTTTAAAAAATAATTACTAGTATCGATTTATTTGGCCAACAACCCTGCAAGGCGGTGCCACAGCATGGTCGCAGATTAATGACTTAAGTAAACGATAGTTCACATAAGGATTTACAGAGATTTGAACTTGAATTTGAGAATCAGAATTGTAACCGTTTCGCTATGGAACACTAATATTGTGTTGCTCATTATTTCCATTTATATTTGAAAAAATAGGTGTAGTTGATACATACATATTAATGTATATGTATAATTAAATTACTCATCACAAATATAGATCATATTACCATGTATTTGTATTTATAATACAATTACTTAATTTCAGTTCTCTAATTACATATAATTATTTGTGCAAATGCATGACCATGTGCTTGAATGAAAGTGTGGGGGGGGGGGTGTCTGTGTGTGTGTGTGTGTATTTTATACCTGTTCGGCTTTTAGGTCAGCGCAAATCGACAACGCCTCTCATTGGCAGTATTCCTGGTGTGACCGAGTTATATTAGGGCGCACACGCAAAAGTGTGTCCATTCTTTCCGTACTTAAGGCGGTTGGTTATAATCCAGGAGAATTTGTGAGGTCTCTTATGAGCGCAACTAGTAACATGGAATGCAGTACAACTTGTTGCATAGTCGGGTTGTCAGCAACTTAACCAGTACCCCTACAGGGCTTGTCTGGTGATGAGGATTGCTAGAAACCCAGCAAAACTAAAAACAAGACCTGTCAAAAGGATGGATGAACATAGTGTAGGTCCAACCACTGCTTCGCAATAGGACGGGCCCTCAGAAATTCTGGGTTGGTGTCCGGCATATTGTAAGACCACTGGGAGTGAGGCATTCCTTACCTTTTGTTCAAGTATGTCTCTAGAACCCGTTTTAAACCCAAGCTACGTCCCCTCCGATAACTGGCGGCGATTTGGTCACCGAATGCTCTGTGACAGTCGACAATCGACGACACTATGAGCTGCTACGGATGACACTATCCTAAAGTGTTTACGGATGTGACTAGGGACCACTTTTGAACTTGTATTTCCACTGAAACTTCGAACATGAATTCTACACCTCACCTGCTGCCGACGGTCGGATGTGTTCAACATTCGTGAGGGACGTGGTGAACTTGTTGGTTGGAGCTGTCCCAATCCACTCTGGGTGAATGCCGCCGCAAGTACAAGTAAAATAATGTCAACCAGCCACCTGGAGGGTTTCTCGTGGGTTTGCGTGTAACGTTGTTGTGAAACCTGTCTAGCTTGCATTAACTAGTACTTTCATCATGTGATAAAACATGTTCAGCCCATGGTCAATACAACTATTTGTATACCTAAAACTATGTAGCTTAATGTGTCTCATATTTATTGACGACATTAGGTGTGGTCCGATGGAGAATTAGTGATTATCCTTAGCAAATCATTGTGTTTTGCGTGTGTGTGTGCGTGCCTGCGTGTACGTGCCTCTGTGTGTGTGTGTGTTTGTGTGTGTGTGCGTGCTCGCGCTTGTGTGAGTTTGTGAGTGTGCATATATATATGTATGTATTAATGTACACAGTTTAAAGATACGAGCTACTAATAGTTTCTTGCTGTGGGAACACGTTTCTGTGTTTATACTATGTACAAACATAGTACTCATTGGACGGAGTACTTTTTGTTAATCTTATCTCAACGGAATATATATATATATATATATATATATATATATATATATATATATATATATATATATATATATATATATATATATATATAATCCAAGAGAGTTAGGGGTTTAAGATCCAACCCACTAAGGGATAATATCTATCCAATATACTGCTGGGAGGGTACCCAATTATTGTTACACTAGTGTTATACCAAGTGCAATAAGTGGGTGCGGGTAAAAGGGGGTTATTTTACCCTAAATTTACATAGCAATAAGAAAATGTAGGGGGATATGAGGTACTCATCAACTTACAGACACTGCATTCCGTTGATTAATCTGTTTATTTTATAACTAAATTGACAAAAAACACAATATACAGACACTTATGACATACCATATCATATCAACAATTAAGATTTCAAATTTAAAGGACATTTTGCAATTGGAGAAGGGACAAAATCTTACAGCTGTTTCGACCTAGTGTTGGCATGCCCCATTCTATCTCTATAGCTCCCGTACGCTGGAGTAATTAGTAGATGAAAATGATGTAATGGGGGTACATGCATGATTCGCTAGGCCTCTTCAGAGATTTACAAAATTCAATACATGAATTTTGCCAAATTTTAATACAAATATAAAATAAGAATAAAGATAAAAAGTAAAAATATAAAAATATAAAAATATAAGGCACATAAAAAAGGGGATAGATATATATGTATATGTCCCCCTCACATGTGGTGACAGTGACTGTTGACTATTTTGGTATGCATGTGCAGCCATCTGTGTATATGCATCTGAGCACACATATATACTCATGTAGCTATGTTTTTGTATCCATGTATATCTGCATATGGTAATGTATACATGTATAAGCATGTATATTGGAGTTGTTATAACTATTTATATGGTTTTATATACTTTTTGTAGGCTTTTGTGCCTTATATTTTTATATTTTTAATTTTTTTTTTTTTATTCTTATTTTATATTTGTATTAAAATTTGGCAAAATTCATGTATTGAATTTTGTAAATCTCTGAAGAGCCCTAGCGAATCATGCATGTACCCCCATTATATCATTTTCATCTACTAATTACTCCAGTGCACGGGAGCTATAGAGACAGAATGGGGCATGCCAACGATAAGCCGAAACAGCTGTAAGATTTTGTCCCTTCTCCAATTGCTAAATGTCCTTTAAATAAAACTGGTGTTGCTTTGGCAGCATAAATAACTGCATGACCTGAAATGACCGTTAAAAGGCTAAATTCTTATAACGTATTTTGAATTAGTTTCAAATTCTTTGTTCGGTTTCCGAATATCTGAGACAGTGGATGAGACTTTCGTCCAAGAAACTTAGGCGTGAGTGTGTACATGTGTGCGTGCGTGCGTGTGTGTGTGTGCGCGCGCGCGTGTCCGTGCGTGAGCGCGTGCGTGTGCTTGTATGTGTTTCAAAGTGATAGTGTCAAAACCGCCTTTAACTCCCAGTGATAAAAGGAAAATGGTTTAACAAATATAGCAAAAAAAGAAAAAATTTTCAGATAACCACAGATTTGTGTCAGAAAGTTGATGCTTGTTCATTTGTTTGAACAACGTAACTGTTATGCTGGTACAGTTGTCTTTATTGTTTCACATATCGCATAGTCGACTGTATAGTTCTCCATAAGCAGTCTGTAGCCCTCTTTTAGATGTTATAGTATTAATAATACGACGTACATTGGAAAGCAAGACAAAAATAGCGGCGACTATATGCTATTTTAAAATGACTTCGGAAGTTGAAAGTTTTTTTTTTGATATTCTTGTAATGGACTACTCGATTTCTTTTGTTCCCTCAGTTCAGTTTTATTTAATATATTCCGTTGTTATTTTTTTTTCCTGAAAGTTAAATACGTTTTGCAAACATACGCCGTCGACAAGTTTACTTAATCTGCTTACAGATGTTAATATTCTTCTATATTTCTTGTTGTATAAGCACGGCACATATGTATGTTTGTATGTAGCTTCGTATATAAGACAGAGTTATAAAACAAACTCACATAACCATCCTGTTTTAATTCAGATATTCTGCATACTGAATCATACTATCCAATGTGCTCTCTTCAGATTAGAGGGATATTTCACTGATATGTCAATCATTCACTGAGTAGCGACCCTTCACAGAGGAGTGAACTGATCTGAACTCGCACCCGCAAAAATTGACTTCTATAATGTCGATGCTAGTACGATGCATCAGCTTCTGAAAATAACGTGTCAGCTGAAAAATAATTTAATCAGATTGAAACATTTAATAAATATGATTTGATTTTTCCTTTATGTATGATTTTGTTAACGACTGGGTATATGTTCATGTAATAACTCTTAAATGTAATCTTAACTTTATATGTAGGATTAGCTACAATTGATCATCCATCGGTTAATGTTTACAAGTACACCGGCACGAAAATATCGACCGTTCTTTTATGTTTTTTTTGTATTTTGTTTTTTTTTTGGAAATTTTTTCAGCGGATTCCTGTTTTCGATGACTGAGATTCTGAATATGCCAAAAACCATATTTTCAAAATTTTCAATTATCCCCTCCCCACCCCAAATTTTTTAATTTTAACTTTTTTCAATTTTTTTTTTTTTTTTTTCAGTCTAGGTGGAAAAATATAGAGATTAAGTATATGGAAAAAAGAAAATAATTAATTTCAAATTTTCTATGAGGAAACTCCAAAATTGATTCATACACCCCTCACCACCCCATCCCGCTATCTAAAAGTGAAAATGAATGGCTTGTGTGTTTGTGTGTGCGCGTGCGAATGAACAGAGAAAATACACTGAAATACATCTTACATGCCTGTCGTATACGTCGGTTTTGCTTTTTCGCTTTAAAGGTAAACGGTCCTGATAGAAGAAAATGTTTGTGTTCTTCATTCAAAAAGAATCAAAATTTCATAGGACTTCGTTCATGTGTATCCCCACACAAAAAAGTTTGTATAATCGGAAATCTATATGATATGACACATATTCGTGGAAAATTTCATTACAAAATATCCATGTTTCTGAAAGTTAGGATCATCCAAAGTCGGTGGGGCAGAAATCTGTAGTTATGCCTGAATTTTAAGTGCATAGCGCCCACAAAATTGACCACAATCGCTCCAGAGAAGAGAAGAGAAGTTTTTTGTAAAACAGATACTCTAGATCATTTCCAAGGGCACGGTGAAAAGAAATCTGAAAAATCTCCGTCAAAACAGAAATTCTAACTTGTTGGTGCTTCCTAACTCCGAAGTCGGCCTATATATGTATGTGTATCTATGTGTGTGTCTTTGTGTTTGACACCCCGTCACTGCTTATAACCGCGCTGTTGCTGTACATTATTTACAATGGAGAGGTAGGTGTCCTGATCGTGTTTGTTGTTATCACAACGATTCGGCTGATGTACTCTCCAGCCTTCATCATGTATTTTGGTGGAATTTCGTACCTAACCCTTTATTTAACTCATGTTGCGATGTTCACATCCCTATACCTTAGTGGTTCGGCAAAAAAAACAATAGAATAAGTACTAGGCTTCAAAAATAAGGGGTCATTTCGTTCGACTAAAGCCCTTCAGGGCGGTGCTCCAGCATGGCCGTAGTCAAGTGACTGAAACAACTAAAAGAATAACTACACAATGTCACTTTTCTTCTTTGTGATGAACATCCATCGCCCTTCTATAATCTGAGTATGAATGTTATTTGGATAAAAAAAAAAATGAGTGACTCGTTGACCCACATAAAAAGACCCCATCGAATATCAAACGTGTTTCACGAAATTTTGGTATATTACAGATTTCTGCCCCCACCCCGACTTTGGATGATCATAACTTTCAGAAAAATTGACATTTTGTAATAAAATTTTCTATGAATATGTGTTATATCATGTAGATTCCAAATATATAAGATTTTGGGGGAAAAGTATTTTATAAGAGGGTGGGGTGTGGAATTTCAGAAAATTCATCGGAGTCCACTTCAATTCGTCTTAACTTACAAGAAGATGGATATTTTTTAATGAAATTCTCTATAAGTATACTTCGGACTATGTAGATTCCGAGGACGTAATATTTTTGGTGGGTGGGGGGACAATTGGGAGTTATTTTTGAGAACCGTTCCACACTCGCGGGTGTTTCTGAACAAGTTCATATTTGTAGAGAATTTCATTAAAAAATATCCATTTTCTTGTCCAAGTGGACTCCGGAGAATTTTCCGAAATTCTCCACCCCGCCCCCAAAATTAAGCCGTATCCTAATATGCCACATATTTTATGCACTTTAGAAATAATTCCTGATGGACAAGAAGAATGGTTGGATTCTCACTTATGTTTAGATTAGGACAGCTCTCTCACACTTAGTAGCCTTTCATATTTGCAAGCCGTTCATTTCACTTTTAGATAGCGGGATGGGATGGCGAGGGGTGTATGAATCAGTTTTGGAGTTTCCTCATAGACAATTTGAAATTAATTATTTTCTTTTTTTTTTCTATATTCTTAATCTCCATATTTTTCCACTTAGACTGAAAAAAAAATTTGAATGAAAGTTAAAATTTTAAAATTTGGCGTGGGAGGGGGTAATTGAAAATTTTGAAAACATGGTTTTTGGCATATTCAGAATCTCCGTCATCGAAAACATAGGAATCCGCTGAAAAAATTCCAAAAAAAGGTCGATTTTTTCGTGCCGGTGTAATTGTAAACATTAACCCATCCATCTACCATACCACCACAACCATTTTGGAATACCACTGGTAGATCAAATTCTTCAAATTCTAATGAATAAACATGAATTTCTATGCTTATTACGTTTTAGTCTAAGTAACGGCTTACCTACCAGCATCAAAGTTAAAATCTTTTCTCCCATACTATTGTGGGCATTTTTGCTAATATTCAGTTCGAGAGAATGTATTAAATTAGAGCCCTTTAAAAAAAGTGCTGAGTTCAGATTCTTCTATGCATTTATGAAATGCAATAAATGGAAGAAAACTTTGTCAGCTTTGCATTCTTCCTTCAAGCCTCACTGGTAACTTTTCATATATATACACGAATAAGCAAAGGGTTCATTGATATATGTTCGCAGTTTCGGCCACTCAAAATTCTTCATTATTTCACCCGGAATTTTAACGGGATTCAGGTACAGACTCTTCCACCGTTGCTCCAATTATCAGAGTTTTCCACATAAAACTTAACATGATAATTGATTTGATTACCAAATACCATATATTTGGATCGGTCAGGTGTAGAATACAATAGAAAAACGGTATCAATCACACTAATTCCATCATACTATCAGAGCTTCAGAACCTAGCATGAAAAATGCTTGTCAGTATTATTAAAATACCGTCATGGTAACTGTAGTAACTTCAAACGTATGGAAGACAACAAATAAATGGTTCTCAAAGCTACACTGAACCGCAAAAGAAACGCGATTTTTTCAAATGTTATTTTTATATAGTAAATTCTGAAAATTTATTTCGGGGATGTAAGTGTAAATATCCCAAGACATGCATGTTTATGGCTGAGACCCAAATTGCAGATAACCTTTCAACTTACCCTGAAACGAGACGCCAAAACGCAGCTGCGTTGAAAGCCGTTGGTGGCAGTTGCAAACAATTGTCATGAAAACCGAAATGTACGTGCATCTCGTTGAGGTTATGGGTAGAAAAATCAACTTGAACCGCCTTCTTGGTGTTCGTAATTTGGACGCATCAGGTATGACCCGATTGTCAGCAGCGCAGATAGAACAAGCTATCGGTCGATTGCAAGGAAGGCAGCGTGCCCCTGGTTGTTGCGAAAGCTTGCAATGTCCAAGTCAACATCATCTATCACCTGCAACAGCGATACAACAACAGCAACAGCACCGTAGACAGTGCCCGCAGAGAGCACCCCTGAGTGACCACGCCCCGGCAGGACCACTTGATCCACCTGCAACACCTCCGTGATCGCTTCAGACTGTCCAGCGTGACAGTTCACGAGACAATTGGCACTGAACAGCGACCCATCAGCGACAATATGGTACGACGTCGACTGGCCGCCAACAACCTACGTTACTGTCGTCCTGCTCGAGGGCCTGTCCTCACCGCCCGCTACCGTCGGGCACGACTACAGTGGGCTACACAACACCGACATTGGCGGCATCAGCAATGGAGGTTGATAGTCTTCTCTGACGAGAGCCGGTATTGCGTTTCCACCTCGGATGGCAGAGTGAGGGTGTGGCGCAAGAGGGATGAACGCTACAGAAATGCATATGTCATGGAGAAAGACGCGTGGGATGGCCAATGCATCACGGTTGGAGGTGCCAGAGGCCTGAATCAGAGAATTAGGCCCATGTATTCCAAAACGTTGGTGCAAGCAGAGGAAATGGCATCACAGCGCAGCGCTTCGTTGACCAAATCCTAAAACCTCACATCGTGCCCTTCATCGCGCGTCACCATAGCCACGTGTTCCAGCAGAACAATATTCCCTTACACACGTCCAGAGTCACCACTGACTTCCTGCATCAGAACAACATCAGAACCATGCCGTTGCCGGCTCTCAACCCGGATTTGGACCCAATTGAATACCTGTGGGATGAAATCCAGAGACGGCTGAACCAGGTGGTCTCAAGACCGACAACTCGTGTGGAACTTTCCTCAGGGTGTGGGCACAGGTGCCAATGGCTTTTGCGAACCGCCTCATGCACTTCATGTACCGATGGTGTACGGCCGTTTTGAACACTCAGGGAGGGCATACACAGTACTGAACACGTCACGCCCTACAATCTCGATGTACTGGTCCGCCCACTACCAGAACGCATTCCAACGACCCTTAGACTACGGTCAAAGTGCATCCAAGAAATTGACTTTATCAGCTTTATCAAAATGTATCTCTGACAATGAAATTAAAACCTATTTCACAGTCACACACGTCTCACGTTTCTTTTGCGGTTCAGTGTATTTGCCAAAGAAACCCAAGTAGGTGAAAATAGCTATCCTTTTCGCACCGGTAGAAACAAGCCTTAAAATTTGTTCGGATAGCATGAAAGGAAAAGTACATGTCCTACTCTTGCCTACTCCTAAGACATCTTATGCAAACAGAAATGTTGAGTCTGCTATTCTATGAAGTACGAATAAGTATAGATATGTGTTAACAAGACGGTTGGGGATGCAAAACATTCGTGATGGGCTTAGCTAATTCCAGTCGGTAAAATACAGTATCAACAATATGGCTTCCGGCGTTCCTTTTCCGTTTCTTATCCATGAAAAATACCCCATCATTCAATAATTTGCTGTCTATTTGAAAAATAGATCCGCTTTACTCTATCAACCTCTATATGACATTCAAATGTCACTACGCTAACAAGTTTTTTAAAGCTGAACTATTATGACCCTTTAGAAATATATTGCCGTGTCACCAGATTCCGTCCTACTGTTGAAGATTCTACTGTATCTAAAGATACAGTAAAATCTTTAACAGACTCAAGATTAAAATTACCTTTCCTTGTTCTCCTAATATTAAGTCATATATCAATAAGCAACAGACGACTCAAGCCTACATTGGGTGCACATGCAGAGGCGAATCTGAATGTCCTCTGGGGTAGAAATGAGATATATACTCTGCTATTTATGGAGCACCGGTATCGGTGAACTATGACAACGGTCGATTAGAAATCAAGAGTTATATCGGAACCGTGGGAGAAAATTTAATTCCAAACATAACAACCATTTTTTGAATTTCAGGTACCGTGATAAGAGGCATTCAACTAAACTATCGGCTTTAATCTGAAGGCTTAAAGATGAAGGACGTATCTACGTCAACAAATGAACGATCCTTTCGAAAACCAGACCTTATATTGATGAGTCCAAAAGATGTTCAGTATATTCTCTTGAATAACTATGCCTTGAGAGCTTCCAACACAACGTAAATTCCAGGAACGAAATGTTTTCTAGTTGTTCACATTTTAAGAAATACATCTTGGCGAAATTTTAAAATAGGCTACGATCTGTTTACGTCTTTTTGACATTTGCTTAATGTCTTTTTCCTTTTGACCAGCATTCCTTATTCAAACGTCACCTGCTCAGAAAGCAACAAGCAAACAATCTTGTTCTCAGCTTGAATAATGGCGAGATAAATTAATGTTTCGACCAGAGAACCCTGGGTAGCTGTATTTTGCAAGCCTTGTAGTTTTTATTATAGTATTATCTTTACTCTGTTAGCTGATCGATTGTTATTCTGCTTGTTGAAAGCTTAATACATCATATATATATATATATATATATATATATATATATATATATATATACACGTATGTGAGTGTATGTACTCTTATTAGTATTGGTTTCTTCATAGACGTAATATAAACTAGCGATGTGATGAATCCGTGTTTCTGTGTTCTCAATGATAACCATGTTTTATATCTCCGTTTATAAATGGCTTTTGAAACAGACAAGAACTACACATAATTTCATCTTTCAATATGTAAATAAATATGTTCTAGACATAACAGCTGTATTATGTTCTATATCAACCAGTAACTGTACGAAAAATTTAATAAGCATTTTCTAAGCATTAACTCTGACGTTTCGTTTTAGTATTATAATTTATTATGTGGAAAGTACGTGGCTTAGTGGTTAGGGCATTCGACTCACGATCGTGAGTTCAATTCCCGTCGACACATTGTGTCCTTGAGCAAGACACTTCATTTCACGTTCACTCATCTGGCAAGAATGAGTAGTACCTGTATTTCAAAGGGCCAGCTTTATCACACTCTCTGCCGCGCTGAATCTCCATGAGATCTACGTGAAGGGTACACGTGTTTGGTGAGTGCTCAGTCACTTGCACGTTAATTTCACGAGCAAGCTGTTCCGTTGATCGTATCAGCTGGAACCCTCGTCGTTGTAACCGACGGAGTGCTCCTTTTTCTTATTATGGTTTTGCAGTGATAACTAACTTTACTGCTAAAAATGGGATACAAATGGAATCTAAGGAGCTTATTAATCTGTAAGAGAGACCATATAGATTATAGCACAAGATCATAAATTTAGTAGAAATAGCTATAACTGATTCGGTACCCGTGATCGATTAGCGCTTGATTTGTAGACTCTGGTTGGGTGTAACTGAAATACCAAAGGTACCTAAAACTCTTATTAACAATAATTGTTTTTAAATGAAAGTTTCGTATGAGAGAGTTTATAATCTATAAAATGAACCTTCACCGTATACTTGCTCATCATTGTACACATTCTTAGGGATGAAAAGCAAAGTTGTAATTGTCTGGATTTAAATTCAAGAAGTAGGTGAAACGAAACCAATCAGAGAAAAGGATTTTATCAGCGTACTATTGTTTCCTTGAAATTGCCTTTAAAAATAATACTGATTCCGTAAAAGGACATGAAATCAAATATTTGTAGGAAAGATGTATAGTTGATGACAAGACAGGTCTAGTACTTTGTTTCGCCTCAGAGAGAAGAAAATCAGATTTGTTTCGGGTGAGATCTGAATTCAGAATAACTGAATGAATCAAACCAGTGATATCACTGATACTTATTTTTCTGGACTTTGCAACAAGAAATTCGGAGTTAACGTCAGCAAATCTGAACTCAGAACTTAAAGGAATATAAGTAGGGACTGAGAAGAAGACAATTCTGTCCAGCTTACGATTAATTGAGGTATTAATCAAGCTGCTAGTCAAACCACAATGACACCAATCATGCGAAAACAATATAACGATTTAATTACCCTGATATTCTTTTATTCTTCTACTTGTTTCAGTCATTTGACCGCGGCCATACTGGAACCTTAAAGGGTTTTAGTCGAGGAAATCGATTCCAGGACTTATTCTTTGTAAGCCTAATACTTATTCTATCGGTCTCTTTTGACGAACCGCTATGTTACAGAGGCAGCACATCAGGATAAGTTGTCAAGAGATGGCGGGGGACAAACACAGACACACTCATACATACATACATACATATGACTGATTTCTTTCAGCTTCTGTCCACTAAATCTACTCACAAGGCTTTAGTCGGCTCGAAGCTATAAAAGGTGCCACGCAGTGAGGATGAACCCGGAACCATGTGGTTAGGAAACAAGCTTCTTACCACACAGCCACGCATGTGCCTATATGACTATTTTTTCTTGAGACCTCCTGATGAGATCTGGACTGACAACTTGAAGGAACTAAGCTAACAATTACAATTTATTAAGTGCGCCAGCTCACCAACAATCCTGTGCTGACATGAATCAACCGCAAACACTTGAGTGTCATTTTATTTTATCGACCCTGTAAGGATGAAAGGCAAAACTGATCTCAGCGAGATTTGAACTCAGTGCATAAAGAACCATAAAATATACCGCAAGATGCTCTAACAAGTCTGCAAATCTATTGCCTTCATTAATGCTGACAATAATAAAATTAAACAAAAACTGGATAAGAAAAAAAAAATTAAACAGGTGGATTGGAATTACTAGTGTCCATATTGATCTGACGAAAATGGTTTTAAAATGCAATTATTTGAAGAATATTACAATTAGACTTTACGTTGTCCAGAATACTGCAATTAATCTTATTCGCACCGTTTTACTAACATGCTATTATAGATCATCGATGAATGTGTTTAGATCGATATATTAAGAAGGACACTGTTTAATTGCTTTGTTTTGAATTTTTCAAGTAGTATATTATCATATCTAAATGGTGGCAATGGTGGGGCTGAAGTGATGACGATGGAGATGGTAACAAAGATCAGTTTTTTAATCTACTGGATCACTGGAGAAAAAACAGCCAATGTAGAGGAAGAGTATCAGTCTTTTTTAGCTCATTCTCTCAGAAAATCTGAACGAAACACTCATTGTACTTGCCTACAGCTAGGTTGACTGAGATATTTCAGGTAATATATATATATATATATATATATATATAAACAAATGGTAAATGAGTATATGCATATATACGTACAGGTATGTGCATACCGACATCCACCTGTATGTATAGGTGCATATCTGGGTACAGGACATTGCAAACAAAACAGAGACGAGAAAACACACAAGCCACATAGAGAACATTCTACTTCATCAGCTACCTCCGTTTTAACACCGGCGTTTCGAAGAGCTAGGCAGGACGCATCGTTAAAACAGCTCTTCCCATGGACCGCAAATTAAATTTGTATACACAAATTAAATGTTGCCATGGAGGAATGTTGTGGCGGACAAAAAACAAGACAGGAAAACAAACAGAAAAGGCTTTACGGCCAGACGAGAAAAATTGTTTGTGTGTGAACGCTGTGAGGCACGAACTTGAAAGTAGGGACGAAATGGTTCGTGTGTTTGCTCGGCGACACCCAAGGAAGAAAAGGATTATTGACCGATATATATATATATATATATATATATATATATATATATATATATATATAAATAATAAATACGACCTTTTAAAGCCTAGCCAGGTTCATGGGCTCGGTTTCCCGGTTTCAATGGCGAATGTGTTCCCCAGCTGGACGGGACGCCAGTCCATTGCAGCATTACTCATTTTTGCCAGCTGAGTGGACTGGAGCAACGTGAAATGAAGTGTTATGTTCAAGAACACAACGCGTCACCCGGTCCAGGAATCGAAACCATAATCTTACGATCATGGTGCTGACACACTAAGCCACGCGCCTCCATATATATATATATATATATATATATATATATATATATATATATATATATATATATATACAAACATATATATATATATATATATATATATATATATATATATATACATACATGCATATACATATATACACACACACATATATACACACACATGCATACATACATATATATATATATGAAACATCTTTTCTTTCGAAATTGTATAACTGATTTTTAAGTGAAGTACAAGGCTACACAACTTAGAGACGAAAGGCGATAATCAATTACATCTATCTCTACTTGACAGATACGTATTTTATACACCACAGAATGATGAAGGGTAAAACCAGTATGGAAGAATTTGAACTTAAGACTTAAAGAAAGCCAGATAAATATCACAAGATATCTGGTCCGACGCACGAGCGCTGCCAACAGTGTGTATCGTTTTCATTCAGGATTTTTCTCGTAATTTACCCTTAATAGTTTCATTTATGCTTCTACACTGATAGGCTAAGACCTGCAGCAATCTTTAAAAACCCTAAATAAAGCAATAATTGAAATTCAGTTAGTGCTCGGACATATAGTATTCTTAAACTGCAACATTTTAATCTTGCTATAAAATTGAAGTGGATATCCGTCTGTCTCTCCATCACATCTATTATAGAGCGGGAAAGAAGGGCGGAATCAAAATATACTACGTCACAATGTATTTTTAGAAGAGGAAGAGAAAAAAAATGTTGTTAAGAAAGAAAAAAAGAGAGAGAGAGGATGTGTGTGTGTCTGTGTGTGTGTGTGTGTGTGCGTGTGTGTGCGTGTGTGTGCGTGTGTGTGCGTGTGTGTGCGTGCGTGATAGATAGATAGATAGATAGATAGATAGATAGATAGATAGATAGATAGATAGATAGATAGATAGATAGATTGGCCGGTAGTGTTGTCATCAAGGTAATTAGAAAGTTTTGATAAAAACGCTGGAATTTAAGTGTAAGTCTGTCAACAGAGCGCAACATAGTCACTGAGCACTTATACACAATATTGCAGCTCAAACGGTGACCACTCAAAGGGAAAGTAGTGGGTATTTTGAAGCTACATTTGTTCTTATCACGAGTTAAGTGCAGTGCAAAATTTCTCGCGTTATAATTATAGTTGTTGTAGTTATTGTTATCATTATTATTCTACTTCTCAGAGCTCTCTGTCTTACTTGCTCTGTTTGATTCTCTGAGAGAAGATAGCAACCTGTTGCAATAGGTCTCACAGGGTCTCTTCCCGCAAACTATAAGCTTTATTAACTTTACATTAACTTATCGTGGAAGACATTCAACACCCAAGCACCATTCTCAAAATCCTATCTGTCCCTAAAAGAGCGGTTTGGGGGCCTGTTCTGCCCTCATGTCAATTCCAATTTCTCTGACATATTTCTTGAACCTGAGAGTTAGTGCTTCGAGTGCCCCTGCAATTTCGTCTTTTAATTGTCTGTATTTCTCGATCTTTTCCGAGTTATTATCATTATTAATATTGAGTGAGCGAGCAGTGCATACTAGCAAACTCACACTAAGGTAAAATAAACGAAGCCCAGTGTACCCATCATGACTACCGGTCTGATAAGGATACACAAGGCAACATGCATCACAGCCATATGTGCGCGACATGATGATCTCATATCAAAATAAACAGCGTATGACCTCGCAGGTGGGGACCAGTGAAAATTTTCTTCAGGTCGAGTGGCCCATCCCGCTCAAAAGGTCCTTGAATAAGGGTTGTTTAAGGATGTTGAACGAAACACCCATGTTTCCAAAGAGAATTATTCAAACCCCAAAGAATTCCTTTCAACACATGGCTATGATGCTCTCCTACTACTTCTGCTCGTTATCAGGGATGCACATATCGTTAGCCACTTTAACTTGTTAAAGTCTGACAACCAAATCTGCGGTATTGAGCAGAATATTTATTGTAGCCCATCTTTTATATCAAGACAAAACAATGTACATGATAACATTTCCAATCAGAAGCCATGTCAGCCACTGCCTGGTACTGCATCTGGGCATTGTTATTATTATTATTATTATTCAGTAGTTTTATTTTTATAACGTGCTTTCACTTCACTACCGAGCGCAGCTCTGTGCGCCTTGGGTATGTGCTGTGGTTTGCTGTGGTGCTCTTATGTTTACTGTATTGAAAGTGTTTTGCGTAGAATGTGTGCAGTACCCAGTAGTGCAATTTTCTGTATGTTATATATATTTGTAAGTCCTGGTGTTTTTGTTATGTATTTGTCTGAATATTTTTTTATTATACCTAAGGCACCTACTATGATAGGAATTGTTTCTGTTTTTAGATTCCACATTCGAGTTATCTCTATTTCCAGGTCTTTGTATTTTGAAAGTTTTTCCATTTCTTTTAGAGAAACGTTGTCATCTGCTGGTATTGAAACATCAATTAGAAGGCATTTTTTTCCTTCATGATCTTTGACAACTATATCTGGTCTATTCGCCGCCTTTGCAAAGGCGGAGGTGGATAGATTCGGATGAAACTGTCAGGGATGTTTGGCCTCGTGACTGCCACGAACTAAGTAGAATTTTGAATTGATCGAGTGCTGTACAAGGATTCTGGATTATTTGTTATATTTACTTTACGTGAAGTATTACGATCTTATATACATATATTTTTATTTATTTATTTATGGGTTTCAAGCAAGTGGCTGTGGTCATGCTGGAGCACCACCGTGACTTTCCGTCTTTATGCTGTGCTCTCTTCACGTTCCTTGCATGGCTCTTCTCCTCCACCTGATATAGTCCAATCAAGAGTTTTGATGGCACATCTGGTGTATAATAGAATTTGACATCACTGCCCTAAACTGTGTCTCATTTCGAGCCCTTGGTTCGTTTGGTATCGTGGAGAGGAAAGCGTTGAGTTTTGTTTTGAAGACCTCTATATCCATGTCTTGCAGGTCTCTCAAATATTTTGGCAGGGCATTAAAGAGCTGAGGTCCTCTGAAACCGAGGCTGTTGCAGTACCTTGTTCTTATGTGAGATGCAGTGGACGGTACCCTTGGTACCATGCAGTGGCGACCTGTGCGGGCATTCGTGTAGTACTTGATGCCAAAGTTTGGTACCAGTCCTTCCAGTATTTTCCATATGTATATTATAACATATCTCTCCCGCCTGCATACATATATATATATATATATATATATATTTATACATACATACATAGTTAATTTATAATATATTGATATATATATATATGTATATATATATATATATATATATATATATATATATATATATATATATATATATATATATATATATATGCATGAATACATATATACAGGCACGCACGCACACACACACACACATACATATAATACTAGAGACAGAATCAAAAATGAACTAATACCAACTATTTAGAGACCAAGTGAAACAATTAACAGAGGAGATATCTAAAGAGATCAGACGATTATCTAATATATTACTATTTATACCGACAAAAATGTTTATTAAAAATAGAACAAATTCTACAGGGAGCACAGCTAGAAGAAAATGTATAAATAAAGAAGGAAGCTAAAAGTAAACAAAATTGAAATATTTCATGGAGAAATAAGTGTAATTGCTAAAACGAAATTCAGTAATCTCTCGATTATAGCGGGTATTACGTTTCAAACCCTCCACAATAAGTAATAATCCGCGAAGTAGAAACAGTACTGTATATTTTTTTTTATCATTTTTATAATTTGTATACATATCACGGATAAATCGACGTAAACTTAAATAACAAACCGCGATAGGTGAACCGCGATGTGGCGAGGAATTACTTTGTAGTACAATAAATGCAGAAAGGGACCAAACGATAAAAAGTTCCTGACATTCCAGATATTCTGTTATTTATTTATTTAAAGTATAATATTATATTTATGTTTTTCCTTTATTTTTATTTGGAAGTACTGACTTGTAATTATGTTAATCGGTGTTTCTCCAACTAGCAAAATAATTTCGAAATTGAAATGTCACATCCTTACTGTAGTGGCTTCAGTAAGTTTGTTTCTATACTACCTTTTCCTCTTTTGAGGATATTCCTAATGGAATCCTGCTGTTGATTAAGAATATTAAACATCGCTCAGGGAATTGGGAAAGTAGAAAAAAAAAACTGTAGTGTGTAGAAGTAAATTAAGGACATACTTATTGTAAAATGGAAAAAAAACCCTCAGAAAATTTAACATTTTTCATGATGGCTTACTCAAAACTTTTTAAATTTTGGCAAAAGACAAGCAAGTTCAGAGAAGGTGGCTTAGTCGATTACATCGACCCCAGTGTTCAACTGGTACTTATTTTATCAACCCCAAATGGATGAAAGGTAAAGCTGACCATAGCGGAATTTGAACTCAGAGCGTAAGGACAAACTAGATGTCGCTAAATATTTTAGCTGGCGGGTTAACTATTCTGCGAGCTTGCCGCCTTGTTTAAAACAAGAATATTAACAAATAAATCTACTAAAATCCATTTCTGATTTACGCTGGGAAACAAATGAAAATATATGAAATGTCAAACTCTGAGAATTTCAGACAAACATCGTATTACCTAACAACGTAGGTTTTTTAAATCACATATAACACGAAGAACAATCTTTTCTACTCTAGGCACAAGGCCCGAAATTTCGGGGGAGGGACCAGTCGATTAGATCGACGCCAGTACGCAACTGGTACTTAATTTATCGACCACGAAAGCATGAAAGACAAAGTCGACCTCGGCGGAATTTGAACTCAAAACGTAAGGACAGGCAAAATACCAATTTCTTTATTGCCCACCAGAGGCTAAACATAGAAATGGACAAAACAACTGATGAGATCAGTAAATTGATATGATTTTACATAAAATATGACTTTTAAAAATTAAATGAAATATATAAAAAATCGAATGAAATTAACAATACAGGGACAATACAAATGAAGCGATGATCAGGCCACGCTCCGACCCCACAAGCCCCGATCTATCGCTGGTACCTATTTTGTTCTTTTTTCCGTCTATTCACACGGTTCCATGCACGCATAACACTCGTGCAACATGCTTCCATCTCTTTTGGAACGTAAACTCCGACAGACATCTCTTCTCCAGCCACACATTCCTTTTCAAATGAAAAATAAAAAATGATCGTAAATTGTAGCCATAGATAAAGCTGCCTGTCTTAATTCTTTTTATCCTAGTCTTCCATACTGCCTCTTTCGTTATTGCTACAACCGTGAGAAAACAATTCTTACCTTCGTTTGTTATAACTCCCGGTGGATCAATTTTATAATTGACTCAATCGACAGCTGTACTCTTCCTTCGCCGAACAGGTGTTCAGCATAAGCCCACATTTCAGATATCTCCGGACACTGAACAATAGCGTGAGGAACGGTTTCCCTGTCCCCTACCCCGCATCTTGGACAGTTCGGCGACCGACGCTTACCGTGTCTTGCGAGCTTATCCCAAACGGGCAAGGCACCTCTGTAGCATTGCCAAGTTAAGGACTTTTGGAAGTTGTATAACGTTCTCAACCCGGTGAAACAGGCTGTCCAGTTGAATAAACCCGAGACCTAGAGTCGCCCCCAGGCCATCATTGCATTCAGACTCTACCAACCCACTATATAAAATCTGTATTTGACCCCCACCGCTGGCGTTGCCCAAGCGCCGAAATAGCAAGAGGGCCTTACGGCACTCTTTATGCCATTCACTCGACCTCGGTCTACGAGAACACCAGGGTTCCTGTTCGCAAAAACTTTTGAACTCCGAGAACATTTGTCTGGCCAGCGGAGACCACACCCGTTCACTATCCAGGAGAATCCAGAGGTGCCTCAATCTCAACGCATGTCTGCGCATCATTAACCAAGGCATCCCTAAACCTCACTTTAAAGGCTTTTGACAGCAGACAGAGCGTTTCACAAGTGGCGACCTGCCCTTCCACAAAAAGCGAAAGAGCTGTCTCTCCAACCTGATCAACCACCAATCGGGACAGGGCACGACGGTCATGCGGTAGATAATGACCGATGCGATAATCACATCGGCCACCTCTACCCTCCTTTTCAGGGATAGCCACCGCCAAGAACAGGTCTTGAGTACTGCCGCCACCCTGCTCAATATCTCCGTCCAGTTCTCTATCTGGAGGCCTGGTCCAAACCAAACTCCCAGCAAATTAACCGGTCCCTCCGTCCAGCGCCCAACAACGCTGTCTGAAGGCATCAACTTGCCAACCCAGGTGCCGAGCTGCAAGCCGACCGACTTTTCCCAGTTAATCTTTGCTCCTGCCACCTCCTCGTAATCCTCAATAGTCTTACCCACCTCACGTAGGCGTGCTACTGCGGTTACGCTGATAGTGATATCATTCGCGTAAGCCGTAACAAACACCTCTAGAACTGGTTCTCTCGGAATGCCACTCAACCTTCGCAGTAGGGGCTCCAGAGCCACCACAAACAATAGCGGTGAGAGCGGACATCCTTGACGAACCGACCGTCTGATGCAGAACGGCTCTGAAAGGAAACCGTTCACGCGAACTATCGAGTCAATGTTGCGGTACAAAGCGATAAACCACCTGAGGAAGCCAAGGCCCACGCCGAACCGCGCAAGCACAGTCTCCAGGCATCAAAAGCTTTAGACTGGTCCAAATGTACCAGTGCCCCACCTTTGCCAGATTTATTACCAACCCTCTCTATGGTATAACGGATAAGATGGAGGGTATCCTGAATGGTTCTGCCAGGGATGGCACATGTCTGTGCCCCCCCACCCCCGACTATACCATTCGCGACACGCGCCAACCTTTTCGCTAAGACCTTGGCCAAAATCTTCTAAATTTCCCTGATGTCACATTCTGCCGTCTTTAAAAAAGGGAAGACCATGTGATTGTGCTTGTTTAGAAAGAGAACAAGCAACAGGATGGGTAAATAATTTTATTCAAGTGAATATAGTTCTTTATAAATATTCGATATATCTATTGGCGTCGAAGAGACGGTTGAAGCGAATATAAGCTTGATCTAAATTCCTGTAAAACTTGGAAACAGACCATCTAAATTTCAATTATACAGTTTTAAAAATGTTACAACTACAACGGCAACAAAAATAATCCACCCTCACACTGACACAAGAAACAAAAACATAAATTTGAGTTTCTAAAATAGTTATTGTTTTAATTATTTTATTGTTGGCGTAACTAAGAGTCTAATGTGTGTGTGTGTGTGTGTGTGTGTGTGTGTGTGTGTGTGTGTGTGTGTGTGTGTGTGTGTGTGTGCGTGTGCGTGTGCGTGTGCGTGTGTGTGTGTGTTCGCTCGCACAGTTCATTTAAATTATCAAGGTGAGTGCAGGAGATTATTTCGCTCTTTTTCAAAATAATTAGAAAATGGAAAGAAACGAGAAAAAATATCCAGTATACAACGATTTACATAGAGTAAAAATGGATAGGACTTTCACTTAAGAAATATCGCTTCCAGGCTTGTGTTTAATAGCTGGTTATTTCCTAACGAAGGCTTCCTTCTTCATGCACACGTACACCAGCACATACACAAACATACATACCGAGCATACATACATACGTACATACATGCATACATACATACATGCATACATAACAGATGTACCAAGTTTTATACATATTTACATATATACACACATATATACGCTTATCTACGTGTATATATTTACATATATACACACATACATACGCTTATCTACGTATACGTATATGTACGTATGCGTGTGCATAGAGAATGTGTTACTGGAATGTAGAAGTCAATGGAATGCCTCATATAAACATACTTATCCACTATATATTCTAACCGCCGGGGTTATGTAATTCATAAAGATGCCCCTCATGCACCACTGCTCTATCTCCCGGAAGACGAAGCTCCGCATCTACAACGCATCGACTCTCTGCAGTCTCCTTTGTGGGGCAGAAACGTGGTCTCTCTCGGAGACCTGGCAAAAAGAATCGACAGCTTCGATAGCAAAGCTCTGAGAACTATCTAGAATATCAAGTGGTACCATTACATTTCCAACAAAGAGCTGTGCTTGCATCAGCCCGCAACCTCCCACCTGATAACTATTCGTCGCATGCACTGGTACATACATGTCCTCTGTCTCCCGCAAAATCATCCTGGCAGGGCTTTAATCTCATTCGACGCAACAACTGCAGACTGGAAAGGGACTCGTGACAGGCCCCGCTCCAGATGGTTGGACGTGATTAAAGAAGATCTCCAGTAATTCTGACCGCTCACCCTCGCTGCCGAAAGAATACTTTCGGCAGTAAGAGATACCCAAAAAGTGACGGAAACAGGAGAATTTAAAGAGAAAAGGAAGAGCAGACTGAACAAATGAAAAGAAACTGCGTAGCTAATTCATGCAATGAACCGAAAATGTTTGAAGTGAAGTCCCCTTCGGTTGACGGACGGGAACTTGAAATGAGAGACCGAAACGTCAGTTTTGATTGACTTCTGTACGATAACACAAAATGAATATAAGTGCAGACGTGACTGTATAGGCAAAAGCGTGCATTAAGTATGTGGCTTCAAGACAATAAAAAAAATGGTATTAATGCCGACCAGGAGATGTGATAGAAAATGAGAATTATAAGATCTTATGAGATTTTGCCATAAAGACTGTCCATAGGCGCAGGAGTGGCTGTGTGGTAAGTAGCTTGCTTACCAACCACATGGTTCCGGGTTCAGTCCCACTGCGTGACACCTTGGGCAAGTGTCTTCTACTATAGCCACGGGCCGACCAAATCCTTGTGAGTGGATTTCGTAGACGGAAACTGAAAGAAGCCCGTCGTATATATGTATATATAGATATATGTATGTATGTGTGTGTTTGTGTGTCTGTGTTTGACCCCCCATCATCGCTTGACAACCGATGCTGGTGTGTTTACGTCCCCGTAACTTAGCGATTCGGCAAAAAGAGACCGATAGAATAAGTACTAGGCTTCCAAAGAATAAGTCCTGGGGTCGATTTTCTGGACTAAAGGCGGTGCTCCAGCATGGCCGCAGTCAAATGATTGTAACAAGTAAAAGAGTAAAGAGTAAAAGAGTATACTGTTGGAGGCAAGAAGACCAAACATGAATATAGAGGGCAAAATAAACAGTGTAAGATCATATATTTTGAAATTCCTTATGATAGCAGAGTTAATATCAAAGAAATTGAAAAGCTTGAGGAATACTAGGATCTAGCCAAAGAGCTGAGAGGATTGTGAAAGACCAAGGTAACAATTATTCCTGTGGTAATAGGTGAACTTTGCGCAAAAATCAAAATTCTACATAAATGACTGAAATAAAATTGCAACTCGCATTGTCAACTTGCATAAAAGTACCACCCTAGATTCTGCAAGCATCTCAAGAAAAATTCTCAAGATTTGAGGAGACCTGTCCCAAAACTTCAATATAAATACCTGCTAACTTAATTAGCATAATGATAATAATAATAATAGCTCTCACAGAGTTCAAACATCTGCCAAGGCAACACCAACATCCTCTCAATGATTAGACGGAGACGATTTTTGCAATGAGAATATCTGAAATAAACTCGACTGCTCTCACAAACGAACCCGACCGCTCTCAAAAATTAAGTAAAGACATCAGAAAAATAATCCAGAATCCTTGTCCAGTACCTGATCGATCCTAATGGTAGTCATCGAATGTGAAGCTAAGTGTGCAGGCCGTGTTTGTAATGTTGTGTGTGTGTGTGTGTGTGTGTGTGTGTGTGTGTGTGTGTGTGTGTGTGTGTGTGTGTGTGTGCGCGCGTGTGTGTGCGCGCGCGTGCGCGTGCGTGTGTGTGTTTGTGTGTGCGTGTGTGTGTGTGAGTGTGATCTGCAGTGGTAACAGGGACAATTTTGTCTATGAAGGCCTTTTTTAGTCTATCCACTGATATAGTGTCTTTACGATCATTAAGGTCTATAGTGAAAAAGTTATCCGTGAGTGAAAGAAAACAGAAAGGACCTGCATATGGTGCTGTTAACGGAGGTTTAACAACATCGTTGTGCACAAAAATGTGAGTCCACAAAGTAAAGCTTCCTTGTCGGTAAAATCTTTTAAACAGGAGCGATATATTCAAAATTGGTAAAACTAAAAGTTGTCGCCGATAAATTAAATTTATTATTGTTACTGAATATTCTAGTGTTATTTAATTTCTGAGCAGTTTTGCTGCCGTTTGTTTATGTAGTATGATTCCTGTATCCATCAGTTTCTACTAAGTTTGAGACGTGAATGAAATTAATAATAGAGAAACGAAAATAAGACTATGGAAGCAGCAACGCCGCCATAACTTACGTGGAAACCATGAGCGTGCTTTCAAGGGAGATAATCAGAGAAAGACTTGAAAGTCAACGTAAGATCGTAATACTTCACGTAAAGTAAATATAACAAATAATCCAGAATCCTTGTTCGGTACCGGATAGATCCAAAAATCTAATTAGTTCGTGCCAGTCACGAGACCAAACATCCCTGAAAGTTTCATCCGAATCCATCCAGCGGTTCTTGAGATATCTTGTCCACGGACAAACAAACAATCATGACTGAAAAACAATACCACCGCCTTTGCAAAGGCGGAGGTAATAATAATGATAATGCCCGAAATTAGCACAACGCGAATACAAAAGACGTCATGAGAATGTGGCAAGAATGATCCATTGAGAACTCTGTGGTAATCACAGCCTACAAAGACCAAACACGTGGTATGCGCAAACCTCAGAAGGAGTCACTGAGAATAAGATCTGTAAAATCCTGTAGGACACAATGATTCAGTGCGATTACCTGACCAGACATCGGAAACCGGAGATTATTGTGGTGAATAAAAAAGAAAGAACATGTATTATAATCGCCATAGCATGCCCCGGTGACAACAGAATCAATGTGAAAGAAGAAGAAGAAGAAGAAGAAGAAGAAGAAGAAGAAGAAGAAGAAGAAGAAGAAATAAATAACTATAACGATTTGAAGTGGGAAATACGAAGTTTGTGGTCAATGAGGAATGTAGACATGATACCAATAGTAATTGGCACACTTGGAAGTATCAGCGCTCAACTACCAACATGGCTGAACAAGATTGGTGCAAGTGTGAAGGTAAAACACCTACAAAAATCAGCATTGCTTGGAACTGCAAGAATTCTTCACAAGGTTCTTGAAGCATGACCAGTAAACAAGTATCACCTTAGTCTGCTGGGTGTGGACAACTGGCACTTTTCATCATTGATCTCAGTTCTTGAGAGGTACTTTATTTTATCGACCACTGCATGATGAAAGGCAAACTTAAATTATTAACCTCGGCAGGATTTAAACTCAGAACGGGCCAGAAGAATTGCCACGAGATTTTGTAGCATCATTGTAATCACTGTCATTATTACCATGAGTATTTTTATTACAATTAGTTATATCACTGTTTTCCTAATATTTTCATTCGAGATCTAAATAGATGATTTGGAAAATTAATCGAATGAATACAGAATTTCTTGTACACGAATATAGCTGTTTTAATTGTATAACATTATAATCTAATGATTTTATGCTACACAGTTTATTATGGAAGACGAACCAAAATATAGAAGGCTCAGCAAGGAAGATAACTAATTCTGTGTTTGATATTTATCTAAGTAATTTTTCATATTATACTATAGCAGAAAGTAGATAGCCAGTTAATGTGGCGATCATATTAATAGCATTTCAACAAAGTGATTTCTACTCCAGTTCCCAGCTCTGTCAGTCGATCGCAGGTTATAGAAAAGATCAAAGCCGATATTCGCTACAATACTTCACATGAAGTTCAGGCGATGTCATTAATTCTTGATAGCTAGAAAATTGTCCACTCATAAGTGGCGTTGTCGTTTGAGGATAATATTTTATTGCTTTAACATAATTTTCAAAGTTGAGCTAATGTTTTAAATAACTGCCGACCCACTCTATCATCTGAAGACTTTATTTTGTTCTATTACAAAACAAAAATTCTTTTCTAGAACAAATAGTTTGATATTCTAAACAAGTTCACTCTTATCCAAAATACACACATGAAATCATGTTTACATGTCGTTTACAATTTGATTTCTACATTTATCTTACTTTCTGTCAATTTTAACTTGCTTTCTTTTCTTCTCGACTTTTCCGACCTTCAGCTCTCCCACTTATATTTTGATAACATATTTGTATTACGACGTTAAAATGAAAGAGATTTTAAACTGTCATCATTATTCCATCATGACATCAAAACAAAATACGTAAGTTAGTTTTAAAAAAGCTAACAGATCCAAAAAGACAAATATTTATCATTCCCTGGATTCTAAATATGACACTTCTTAAAAAGAAGTGATTAAACCCAGGGCAGTTAGCATAATGATTGATGCACTGGAATTTTAAAACGAAAAAGAGAGAGAGAATAAAATAGACTGATCTGAGGAACTTCGCACACAAATAGGGAGGCACTCATGTCATACATTATATATTATTAGCAAGGTTTTATGAATATAATCAAAATATATTCACCATAAGCACACAGAGCTATGGTTGGTTTTACAGCGAAAAACCATAGTTGTATTCATGATCTAGTTTTGCATAAAAAGAGGAGACTATTTGAGAGAAAATATGGTTCAACTAAGTGAATTTAAATGAAGCTGTATTACTGAAATCTATTTTCGTATATTTTTTCGGGTATGAGCAATGAAATTTTAGACTAATGATGTTTGAACTGATAGTAAAAAATACTATATATTATTCTATGTTTGTGAGTTTGTGCCTGTGTGTCTTGTAAACACAACTTCAAAGATGGCAATAATTTTTAAAAATCAAGAATTTGTGTTGTATGGTATTTGGTATACCTCTATTTGTCTATGTTGCTCATATGCCACTGGCCACTCTCAGATATTTCTCTTAGCTCACATTTGTTTAATTTATGCAAATTACTTACGTCATTATTGTTTCCTGCTTTTTTAAATATTTCTACTCGAGATAAGTTAGAACAATTGTCATGCTGACTGTCCTCTTACTTCTTGACAATGAGTCTGTCCTTTTCATTAATGGCATATCAACTTCGGAGTATTCTTGATACTTGATATACGCACTTTCCATAAAGAGCTGTTCTCAATTGCTATTTGATAATTGTGACAAATCCTCTAGAAGTGGAGATAATTTTAATAAATCGAGAGTTTTATGTTGTCTGGTATCTTATAATTGTATTTGAATGTCTTGTATATACATATCACTGGCTACTCTTAGTTCCAGTATTCTATCCGAAAAAAAGAGGTTGGTAAAAAAACCAAATTCATTATCTTCACTTCGTTTTTGTGTCTATCTTCATCTATAATCATGAAAGCTGGGTAATTACCGAAAGATTACGATCGCGAGTAGAAGCGGCCGAAATGTGGTTCCTCCGAAGGATCTTTGAAATAATGTTACTCGACAGGTTGCGTAGCGCGGAGATCAGGCAGTCTCTCCGAGTTGAGCCGCAACTACTCCGTATTCAGAGGTCACAGGTCCGGTGCTGCGTGCATCTAATTAGAATTTGGGAAAAAAGAATCGCAAAATATATTCTTCAATCGAGCCAACTGACAGAAGATCTAGGAATATACAAAGAACGCGATGGTCGGCTAATATCTATAATTATTGTTAGTCACGCTTGGGAATCCAGCCGGAAAATTGCCTGTTATTTTTATCTTTAACCCTATGGAGGAGCTGCCTGACGACTCTACTTCCACGACCCTTCTAGGAATAATGGGTGGAGATGATGAACGGATGTATTATAGAGAGCCACCTATGTATCATACTTAATGTATGATAGTGTTAATAGGCCAGTTTCGGCGGGATTCACCCTAAGATAAAATATTTTATGGATGTGTTGTGGTAAAAACACAGTGAATATAGGAAGAAGAAAAATCGCCTCAGTTTTTCTTTATTCATGTTTATGTCTGTTGGGGTAAGTGTATGTATACAGATGTTGTAGTCAAACGTGTTGTTTATTCTGTCGTATTTTTCAGTTGCATGTTGTTAGTTTTCAATTTCTGCCGTTTGGTTGTTCACTGGTATATTTTTTAAGTTTGTTTTTATTTGTTTGGTGGTTATTTTGTTTTATTTACTTTAATTTTCTAATCGTCGGAACCTAAGCAAGAAGATGTTTAAGCTCTAGCGATATGCGGTAGAATAAAATAAGGATTTCTTTTTTAAACGGATCTTGTTGTCTCACCATAGTAAGGTGTTGACCTTTCAAAATGTTGAATAGAGGTCTTTGTGTAAAATAAACTCCAAAATAAATGTTACGTTCCACTAGCACTCATAAAAACACTGAGTAAAAACGGAGCGCGTGATTTTTTCACGATAGACCGAAGGTCACAGCAGAAGAAAAGTAAAAAGGAAAATGAAATATTAATTCTACTAATACTACTACTACAACTAATAATAATAATAATAATAATAATAATAATAATAATAATAATAATAACTGGGAGGACTAAAGTATTAATACCAAACTACTGAATAATAATAATAATAATGATAATAATAATAATAATAATAATAATAATAATAATAATAATAATAATAATAATAATAATAATAATAATAATAATAATAAATGCCCTGATGCAGTACCAGGCAGCGACATTCATGGCTTCTGATCTTAACTGATTGAAAGTGTTATCGTGTACATTGTTTTGTCTTGGTATAAAAGATGGACTACAGCAAATTTTCTGCTCAATATCACACATTTGCTTGTCAGTTGTTTGACCTTAACCAGTTGAGCATGTCTCTTGGAGGCTGACGATATATGTATCTCTGATCACTAGCAAAAGTAGTGGGGAAGCATCATAGCCATGTGTTGGGAGGAATTCTTTAAAGTTTGGATAATTCACCTTTGGAAACATGGGTGTTTCCTTCAACATCCTTAAACAGGCCTTAATCAGGGACGTTTTGAGCGGGACGGGCTACTTGACCCGAAAAAATTCTAACTAGGCCCACCTACAAAGTCGTGCGCTGTTTATCTTGATATGCAATCACCATGTCACGCACATACAGTTGTGATGCATGTGCCTGGTGTACCATTATCAGACGGGTAGTCATGATGGGTATACTGGGCTTCATATAGTTTACTCCCAGTGTCACTTTGATGGCATGCACTGCTCTCTCACTCAATAATAATAATAATAATAATAATAATAATAATAATAATAATAATAACAATGACACTTAAGAAAGTTAAGATGGGTTACCGATGTGGGATGAAATGCCCATCATTAAGCCATCTTCTGTTTATGGATGACCTGAAATTGTTTGAGAAATATGAAAAACAGATAGATTCTTTAACCAAAACAATCCAGAAGTGTGGTAGGGACATCGGTAAGGAGTTTGGGATCACCAAATTCTCAGTACTTAATATGAAAAGAGGGAAGAAAGCAGCCTGCAGAGGATTGTGGTTACCATCAGGAGAGACCATGGGATAACCCGACGGTAGTGGGTATAAATATTTAGGAATTTTGGAGCTGGATGACATTCTATATAGAGAAATGAGAATCAAGGTCAGCGAGACATCAAAAAAGGGTGAAGATGATGTTGCAATCCAACCTGAATGCCAAAAAGTTGATTTGAAGGCGTAGCTAGATTGATGAAGAGATTGCGGAAGACAACTATGGCAATTGCACTTGTGGTAATCGGCGCAGTTGGCACAACACCCAAACTGCTACTGAAGACGTTGCAGAATACTGGCATTGAGATACGCGTTATGTATTGCACATGTTCTGCAAGATTTTTGAGATTTGGGGAGGCTTGTTGTCCCCCAGGTTCAAGATGACATCCATTCTAACTAAAATAAATATTTTTCAATAGCTCAAGCGCCCAACATCAGCAACAACAAATCATACACGTTTTTTTTTTAATAAAAGAAGGTGGTCCTATGCCTGAAAAAAGAACGATCCGGTTTTTAACGATTTTGATCATTGCTCTGTCCTGTTAGAATGGACCTGCGGTTAAAAACATACTGGAAATTAATGGTATCAAGCTCATACTAATATACTTATATCCATATTTCCAACTCCATGAAGATCTGGAAAAAAGATATAGACAATATCCTTACTTGCCAGATTAACTAAAACATGTATACAAACATGAGTAAGAAAATATCAACACTAAATAAATTCTGACGTTCTTCAATCCTGAAAAGCCAAGAATAGAATTTTCAGTTGCATTCGTTATTTTATCTAACGTGATCTTGTAGTGTAATATATTAATGACTTTGACCTTATTGACATTAAAAATCACCACAAACACTCGTAAAATCGAAATAGATAATGTCCGTATATTCAACTACTTAATTTCTCCGGTGACGTGTAATAATTTCTTTAAATAATCTGAATGACAGAATTTTAATACCTGAGTGCGTGCACATGTGTGTGTGCATGTGTGTAATTTTCTTTAGTTAAACTATGACCCAAATTCGACCAAGATAATGCTGAAAGAATTGATTACTTCTTAAACTCTAAATTTAGATTCAAGACCATATCAAATACTTTAAGATTTGCCCATTTCCACCGCAATAAAAATAGTACCACGAAAAGCACTTTATAGAATATAAGTAGACGGAGCTATATCTGAAAAGAATCTGCAATAAAAAGGCCTAAATTATAGAAGAAATTATATCTTTAAATGCTAACTTGTTCTCTTCTTTGGAACTGAACAATATAAAGCAAGAAATTTACAAAATCGATTTTATTTGTTTAAAAGAAAATGAATGCAGCTAACTGAGCACTTTTTCTCTAAATGTCTCATTATCAAACTAATGATTGATCTTCACTCTCTTGCATGGGATTTTAGAAAGGAGGTAGTATATCATTCTCGTATTTAAATATAATGTACTTAATAAGGACAATATTAGATCTTAAGTTGATACATCATTTTTGACGTTCAAAACATACAGAATTTTTGTCACTTATTGGATGTTGTTATATAAAAGTTAAAGCATAATACAAAGTATAATTGACAGAAAAAGTAAAGTATCATATCATGTAAGTGTAAACGATGGCTTATACTCTAAGATTTAAATGATTCTTCCTGGAAAGAAATTTGAGACAGATATACATCAATTTCTGTTACAGGTTTTCTCTTTCTAGCATGTATCATTTCTATAAAATTCAAACTCATTGACATGAGATAATGTTGTTGTGTTTTTTTTTGTATGGTTCTTCATAGAATTTGCACGATGCGTATTCAATGTTTCTGATGTTTTGGTGGGAGTACTGCAGTTTATGGACAAATATTTCAAAGAGGAAGTTGACATAGAATTTATCCGTCTGGTCTTTGGATGTCTTTTCATATTGTTTTATTTTTTTGTATTTCTTACTATATTATCGGTTACTTCCCTTTCCATATTAATTCAATACTGATTACCATTTTGTATTTAGAGCATCGGATGTTCTCGGATCTATTCCATCTCAATCAGAGATTTTTCAATTCATTTTTTTTTAACTAAACAGTTTGAAACTTCGAATTCTGGTAGAATTTCTCACGTAGAACACGGTTAACTCTGAACGGTTTTGACAAAATTTCTTATTTTAGAAGTTATTTCGTATTAAAGTTGTCGTATTTGGGTAATTTCAACCAATCAACGACGTGTATTCGGTTGAAGAAACCTACTGCTGTTTGCGATAGTAATCGAAGAGGAACAATTTCTGAGTCATCTCTACTAAATGTCATCACTTTGTTCTATTCGTACGGCGAGCGAACACGATGTCACTTTCATCCTTTCTTCCTTTCAAGCCAGCACCGTGCGTTCCTTACTCTCTCCCTCCATTCTACACTATCAACTAGCAACCAATGAACGAACTTGTCACTGTCACTACAATTAGTGTATTTTCCGGTGTACAAGCCGCTATTTGTTTTGTTTTACCTTCATGTTTTGATTATGTTATTTTTTTCTCTAATAAAGACTTTTATATTGACGAAATGCGTTTGTTGTTGATTGTAGTAAGATAAAATCATGACAATAACAATATATCTCATAGTTGTAAAATAAGGTATTTTGAAACTACATATGCGTCAACAACAAAAAACTTAGTTACAGACTCGTTGCTCTATGATGTTGATTCTTCGAACAGAGTGGTTACATTTAGTAGAGATGACCCGGAAGTTATTCCTCTTCGATTACTATGACAAACAGCAACGTCGTTGATTGGTTGAAATTACCCAAATACGACAGCTTTAACACGAAATAACTTCTAAAATAAGAAATTTTGTCAAGAACGTTCAGAGTAAACCGTGTCCTACTTGAGAAATTCTACCAGTATATGAAGTTTCAAACTGTTTAGTTACAAAAAAAAATTAATTAAAAAATCTGTGATTGAGATGGATAGATCCATGTTCTCATATAGTATTAGCTAGTGCCTTTTCCTGTTGTAAAGTAACTTATATTACAGAATATCTACATGATATTTTTTCGATTCACGCATTCAGTTCAAATGTGTGATACGCAGAAAATAACTTACTGTATTTTAATACTATTAATTTTCATTGAAGACAGGTTAGGAGCCCCAAGAAAAAACAAAATCTGTTTACTGAGGTGCATGATGGTTTCACCGCCAATATCTTGTAGATTTACAACCAAGGATAACTGAGGTTTTACTGTATACTGAATATATGTCCTGACCAATGTACTGATATCCATGTTACTAGACATTAGTGCATTGATATCAGCAGTTGACAATTTTCATTTTATTTGGAAAGGGCTAAGCAAAAGTTCTCAATATATTAAAAGAAGTCAAGTCAAACAGCTTGCTTACAAATAGTGGAATACTAATGTAATATATAGTATTAGGACAGAAACCAAAATCTACGTTATTTGGCGTAGCCATAATGCATTAGAGGCTTCAGAGAAGAGCATCAGCAGCACAAGTGAGAAGAGATTTCTTATTTTTCTTTTTCAGTATTCTCTACTTAAAGTATAAAAACACCTGAAGCACTACAAATACTATATTCAAAATTATTCATCACCTCAATACTACGCTATATTATAACTATCACACATATGTTTGTCTTCAGAGAAAAGATCTGTATAGACATGTATGTGCATAATCTCTCTCTCTCTCTCTCTCTCTCTCTATATATATATATATATATATATATATATATATATATATATATATATATATATATATAGTGAAGTATATTTGCCACTTAAATGTGGCTGACCCCGAGGGGTGGATGTTACTGTTGCTTTTAGCCCCAGGAGGACATCTCCTCCAGCTGGCTATCGACACACATTTTTGCCCTGTCTGTATTTGCCAAGGGAAGTTATCTTTCCCATCTTGATCTACGATACGTACGTACCCGAGTTTCAGGGTTATTTCCCTTCTTCAGCGTACGACAATCGCCGACCCTCGATATCAGTGAATAATTTCACTGGAGAAAGTTACATATATTTGCCAAGGGATGTCTTTTGCATCGAAGGTCGGCGATTGTTCCTCATAGAGGCTTAACATTCAGACATTTAGAAACGCTGCACAAACTTTAAAAGATAAATTCACTGATCCTGGAGATCACCATAAATTCTGCTTACAACATCTAGAGATCAACTTAAATTCTGCTTACATCATCTGCACTGACCTTATGCTACAGTGTAAATAAATATTGTGTCCAGGCTGGATGCGTAGTTAGCAAACAAATAAAAAATGATACCCAGCTAAATGAAATGATGTAATTATATTTGTTGCTAGTAAATCAACATGATTAATCCGGTTATCGATAAAAAATGCCCTCCCTCATTTCTACTGAAAGCAGTATCATCGTATTAAAAATACAAATTATATCACACTCTCCAAAAAAATAACCGACGCATTACTCACTACCTTTAGACTAAAATCAAGAAGGCATTTCCATAAATCAGTCAAAACAAATTTCAGCCATTAAGAAGTCTAAGTATATAAATGAATGGAAACACCCTCCACACAGTAGGAATTTGCTGATGACCTTACTGAACTACTACCGAGATTTGATTGTCTAATTTGACTGCAGTAGACATGGAAACTGAGTGACATAAGACCGCACAAGAATAGCAATTAACCTATCACCCACTTCGATCCCGAGATATGAAACAATTCATTAGGTTGGAGAAGTATACATGAAGTGGATCGCAAACGCAAATTTGGAGGCGTAAGAAATACTTTACTAAATTGCAAACGTGGCATTAATATAATACCGTTAAACCCGTAGAGTTCTGTATGGTAAGCATTGTACACATGTTTTTTTAATGCCACCTGAAGTGAATTTATATCAGTCACGCCGTTATGTAGTGCTCTCAGGAAATACATGAAAGTTACCATATATTATTTCCTCTCCTTTCACACAAAGGAAATTAAAACGCTACGACAAAGTCAATCAAATATATTGCTATCTTCAAACAACCAAGGAAATAGTGGTTTTTCCTTCAGATACTCTTACAAATTTTGACAAGCCATTCTTGTAAATTTTCTATTCATTTTTTCTGAATTATTTCAATATCAGATCAATTGTGTGCTCTGCTAGTGTACCTTATGAAAAAATGTTTAAGTATATATGAAAACAGAACTCGGTGTAGCTACAATGGAAGTGAAGGGCAAATAAGCAGATTGTTACAACTGAGAATTAAAACTTTCAAGTCAAAATAGTTGCTGCATTTGTTAATGTGACATATTGTTGATTTAAATTAGGAAAGCCTATGGGATTAATCAACGCTTAGAATAAATGTTTCATAAAATAAGTCGTTTATAAAATCAAAATCATCTTTTAGCTTGCAGCGAATTTTGTTCGCAACAAAACTTAACAGTTGACGTCAAAGTAAAATGCTTCCCAGCTTTTGCAAATGTTATATGTCGTCATTTTTCTCAGTAAACTATTAAGTCATATTGTGTCACTGGATTTTAATAAAGTATTAAAATAGGCCACGTCAATAGGTTTTGGTATATTTGTTATAATTTCAGTGTAATCAAACTTATCGCCCGTTTGTCACTGTAAGTTACGCGCAAGGTAACCAAACTTACTCAAAATTAAGCTCAAAGGAAGCTACACCCGAGTGGTTGGACTGAGGTGGCGAACGCATAAACTGCACCCGTTAATCCAACATGACCTGACCACCGAACCTGCACCAGTTTTCACCTGGCCTTGCTGGGGAGTCTGCTTTTTTGATTCTTGTGAAGCTACTCCAAAAGATGCCTGTAGAGAGAGAACAAAAACTGAGAGAGCTTGTGTGTTTGGTGGTCAGAGTGTTCCTTGATTGACTCTGTTTGGAGACTCTCTTGTACTAGGAGGACTGCATTATTCATGCGTTCATACATTTTGTATAACTATGTATGCTCTTTATCTCATTTCCCTTTCTTCCTCTAATCTTTTGTATGTAAACCACCACATAATGATTAACTGCCCGAGTAATATCCTTTTCATTGATATTTAAGGGGCAAATAAAAAACATCATTACTATTATTATTATTAATAATACTATTATTATTATTATCATTATTATTATTATTATTATTATTACAAAGGCGGCGAGCTGACAGAATCGATACCATGCCGGACAAAATGCTTGGTAGCATTTCATTGGTCTTTCCCTTTTGAGTTCAAATTCCACCTAGGTTGACTTTGCCTTTCATTCTCTCGGAGTCGATAAAATAAGTACAAGTTGAACACAAGATTTCAGGCCCTGTGTCTATCGTTGAAAGGTTTATTGTTGTTGTTGTTGTTCGAGTAGATGATTGGCTAAAGGGTTAAATCGTCGAACAAAATGCCTTACAGTAGTTGTTCCGATGCTTTACGTCCTTACGTTCTGAATTCAAATCCTACCAAGTTCAACTTTCCCATCCTTTCGGGGCCGATAAAACATAATATCCAACATGTACTGGTTTCAGTGTAATCGACTGACACTTTCCCCTTTAAACCTGTTGACCTTGTGCCAAACTTTGAAACCATTTATAATCATTATTATTATTATTAAAAGTATTTTTACACTTCAGAAAATCGTGTTTTTGGATCAGCTAATGCCAAACCCTTGCTTCTCGAAAGAATTTAACAGTAGATGTCAATGTAATTGAGTCTAATAGAACAAACATAGATATCCGGCTTTTCTGGTGGTGGCGGGCTCCTTTTAATTCTAGAATATGAAGAAAGTATAACATCTGTCAAGCTCCAACAGGCTCAAGAAATAATTTAAATACAGTGATTGGAGATCAAAGCAAAAAGTTACAGTTGTAGTTTAGGATTTCTTTATGTATAGCTAGCTGTATTTTGGGTAGTAGTAATGTTTATAAATATCGGATGAATGAAGATAGCAGGAGCAAACGTGCCGGCGTGAAGTTAGTTTTAATTGAGAATTAAGCAGAAAAATCAGAATATTCCGCGAAATGTTCAAATGCGATCGAGAAAACGTGTTGGAATGAACATTAGCTGATTCAGATAATTCAAAATACTTCTTCAGGTAATTCCTGATAATTATTCCTTTTTTTTTTTTCTTCTATATCAATTTAAATCTTTCATGAGCGTGATGTTAGTTTGTTTGCTTAAAATAATTTTCAGTTGTAATGAAATCATTAGAGAAATTATAAATTTCCCCTTTCCCCATCAAACAAAAAAAAATGCCGAAAAAGTATAAGCTTGATAATTTTTTTCTTTCTATTTTCTTCTGACTCAGAAAATGTAAGATGAAGCATTTTGTTATTTTTCGATTTTTTTTTTTTCAAAAATATATCCAATATAGTGTTTAATAATAGTTTAGTTTGTAATTAAACAGCTGTTTAAATATTGGTGAATTTTAAGGATTAATATATAAAAAAAAAAAAGTTATTTACACAAGATAATAGAAATTTTTCAACAATCATTACAAATTACAAGAGAATATTCATTATGAATATAATTATTTTTATCATCATTGTTATCTTACCATTATAAATATTCATCAATAACGCACTTGTATTTGCTACTGTGTGTGAGAAAGAGTCCAAGTAAATTGAATACAAAATCTACTGGTAAATGGGGACATTATATTTCTTGTCTCCACAATACATAATTTAGTAATTTAGGCTAACTGGGACTATGACTGAAGTGTCAGTGGGGATAAAATTTTACGTGGACGACGAATTTCTAGTGTTAAGAATATATGGATATATTCATTTTATTGACTTCAGTTTCTGGTTTTACTCGATATCAACCGTAATATTTATTTGTCTAGCACATATTTTATTGATCTAAATTTCATCAAATGGATAACGTACCATTTTTGCACAGCACCATGTGAAAAAAAACCTGTGTTGTGGGAAACACATAAATTCACACACACACACACACACACATATATATATATATATACACAACACACACACATATATATACACAACACACACACACACACACACAACACACGCACACACAGTGGCCCAGTGAAGATTGGTTAGACATTCTAAAAATTCTCCATCTGAGATTCTTATGTGAATATATGCACACGCTTGGGTGTATGTAGAGACAGTTCAACCAACACACCAACTCAGCCACATATTTATAAACAACAGGAACTCTCTTAACTCAAAAAGCCTGGTCGCTTTATTAGCGACCGGCTTGAACTCTCTCAAGAAGTCAAATAAAACCCAAAGAAAAATTATACACACATGCATACACGCATATATACAAATACACACACACACACACACACACACACACATATATATATATATATATATATATATATATATATATATATATGTGTGTGTGTGTGTGTGTGTGTGTGTGTGTGTGTGTGTGTGTGTGTGTGTGTGTGTGTGTGTGTGTGTGTGTATAAGGTGATTCAAAAGTTGAGTTCCTTAATGTACCCAAAGTCTTCCCTTTTGTTACTCCTCCTTCACGCCTCCTCACGACAACCGTCATCAACTTCTCCATTGCATTCACTACCCTCCTCCTCCTCTTAAATTTCAATCCCTTCGTTGACTGCCATAGCTCAGAGTTTCAGTTGTTGATACTGCTAGCTCCCTAAAGTAGGTTGAGCAGTTAAATCAGTTGTATAACTACAATATGACGGTAATTATGTTCCATTGTTCGGCGAATTAAGCAGAATTACTATTATATTGTACCACTTTTATGCCAATGAGCATTGTCTCGCCTTTTGATAATGGCATTTTTCTAATATATATATATATATATATATATATAAATTAGAAATGGAAACTAAAATAATAAATTGAACAATTAAATAATTTAATCATTAAATGATAAATTCAATTCAATTTTATTGTTTTATAAAAACAAATGACACACCTAGTAAATTAGAAATGTTTCTACATCATTAATAAAAACAAGTTTTTCAAGAATGATAAAATAACGTTTTAGATATAATGAGGTTTCATCATACAGACATATCTTCTTAGATATCTTAGGAAAAATAGCAATTGAAAATTTTTATAATTGCTAACGCTTTTCAAAACAAAAATGCTTTTTAAGAGCAAGCTTAATCATAATCAAATAATCTAACTCAAATTCCGTAAATTCCTAAATGTAAATCTGTTGGTATCTAGTTCTATAACCGATTTTGTTACATAATACACACAGTCATGTATGCATTTATATATATATATATATATATATACATATATATATATATATATATATATATATATATATATATATATATATATATATATATATATATATATATATATATATACATATATATACAGAACGTGCATACTTATCTATCTCTAGGTATATATATAAAGGTTATAAAATAATTTAACACAATTTCTTAATTCATAACTTATAAATACAGGCTAGATAACACATATATATATACGCACATATGTACATATATATACATATATATATATATATATATATATATATATATATATATATATATATATATATATATATATATATACATAAATACACATACACATAGTCTTACATACCTATATACTCAGATGTATACACCGCCATATATACATACTCATGCACATATATAGATCTATACCTCTTCACAAATATGAATAAACAAACAAATAAATATATATTCACACTCCACTGAGGAAAGAAAACTTCAAATGACCCGTCCTTGTTATCTTTGTATCGTCTATCTGGATGTTTTGTTGTCGCATTTTGTATTATATATATATATATATATATATATATATATATATATATATATATATATATATATATATATAAAATTTATTAATAAGAGTAGAAATTGATATTAATCAATTAAAACCAGTGGTCTAGCATATTAAAAAAATCCGAAGATTAAAATTATATTACATACAAAAATAAGAAGAATGACCAGCAAAAGTGGACTCCTATATGCTAGAAATAGATGCCGAATCATCTAACCACGAAAAAATAATTTTTCAGTAAAAATTTTGCGACACAACAGAATGTAAAAGGGCAAGACAAATGAAAAAATACTAAATAAAAAAAAACGATTAACCTACGTACCATGGTTTCACCTGTTAAAATTTACATAAGTAAATATCTGCAGGATCATCAGCGCAGCCTGTCGATTTAAAAATATAATTTCCAGAACTAGACATAAGACTCCACCCGAATGGGAGCACGTGTAGAGTTCTACAAATTACATTCAGTGCATCCCTTCAAATGTCTTCAATCTGGCGCGCTAAGTCCGGAACTAACTCTGCAGTTAATAAATTTTTGCAGCTAATTTACCGGTTTGAGAACATCATTATTTAAAATTTATTAATAAGGGTAGAAATTGATATTAATCAATTAAAACCAGAGGTCTAGCATATCAAAAAAATCCGAAGATTAAAATTATATTACATAGAAAAATAGGAGGAATGACCAGCAATATGCTAGACCACTGGTTTTAATTGATTAATATCAATTTCTACCCTTATTAATAAATTTTAAATAATGATGTTCTCAAACCGGTAAATTAGCTGCAAAAATTTATTAACTGCAGAGTTTGTTCCGGACTTAGCGCGCCAGATTGAAGACATTTGAAGGGATACACTGAATGTAATTTGTAGAACTCTACACGTGCTCCCATTCGGGTGGACGTCTTAAGTCTAGTTCTGGAAATTATATTTTTAAATCGACAGACTGCGCTGATGATCCTGCAGATATTTACTTATGTAAATTTTAACAGGTGAAACCATGGTACGTAGGTTAATCGATTTTTTTTTTATTTAGTATTTTTTCTTTTGTCTTGCCCTTTTACAGTCTGTTGTGTCGCTAAATTTTACTGAGAAATTATTTTTTCGTGGTTAGATGATTCGGCATCTATTTCTAGCATATAGGAGTCCACTTTTGCTGGTCATTCCTCTTATTTTTGTATATATATATATATATATATATATATATATATATATATATATATATAATTACACGTCCCCATGCATACATATATAAAAAGTATTATATATATATATATATATATATATATATATATATATATATATATAGACGCAGGAGTGGCTGTGTGGTAAGTAGCTTGCTTACTAACCACATGGTTCCGGGTTCAGTCCCACTGCGTGGCACCTTGGGCAAGTGTCTTCTACTATAGCCTCGGGCCGACCAAAGCCTTGTGAGTGGATTTGGTAGACGGAAACTGAAAGAAGCCCGTCGTATATATGTATATATATATATGTGTGTGTATGTGTGTTTGTGTCTCTGTTTGTCCTCCTAGCATTGCTTGACAACCGATGCTGGTGTGTTTATGTCCCCGTCACTTAGCGGTTCGGCAAAAAGAGACCGATAGAATAAGTACTAGGCTTACAAAGAATAAGTCCTGGGGTCGATTTGCTCGACTAAAGGCGGTGCTCCAGCATGGCTGCAGTCAAATGATTGGAACAAGTAAAAGAGTAAAAGAGTATATATACATATCCCTACACCTACATTTATATATACTCAGACGCACACCCACCTGCGTACATATATATGCATACACATATGCATACATATACACACATCCATATATACATATACAAATATATATATATATATATATATATATATATATATATATATATATATATACATATACATATATATATATATATATATATATATATATATATATATATATATATATATATATATATATATATATATATATATATATATATATATACATTCATATATATACACATACATTTACATATACATATAGATAATCAAATTAAAACATAGGGTAAAAATCAGATATTCATTAATATTAATTTATTACCAGGAAGCTAGCACATTGAAAGAATCCGAGAGATTCAGAAAAAATATCTGAGATCTTAGGGGATTAAGGTATATTTTATATATATGAAGTTGACCAGTAAAGTAGACATCTAATATGCTAGAAATAGATCACATTTTGTGTCTACTAAGACTTAGTAATTCTCAAAAGAAATTCAGCGAAGCAGTGGTGGTTGTTCCGTAGTAGGTGTTTCTTAAATTTTAAGATTTTGATTGATGTCCATAGTTTTTGTTCAAATGTTTCTAGGTGGTTATTATGTAATGACGTCTTCCTGGTTTTAAATACTCCAGAGGTAAAATCCATGCTATTATCCGTATTGTTATTAGTGGTATTCATTTGGTTTTTATCATAATAAACAGTTCTCCATATTAGTGTATGTGTGAAATCTGTTATTTTGCCAATAAGTTCCTTCATATATACATTTTTTGGAGGTACTGGTATGGTTTTAAGAGATGTGTCAATTGTAATAGTTTCCATTATTCAGTATTATTCTGTATAAGACAATTGTATTTACTGATACTAAAAAGTAACAAGTAAATGATCAGAATTTATGCAAAAGACAAAAATTTAGTTAAGTGTTGAATAACCACCTAAGGCATATTAAATGTCAAAAGAATTTACTGGCTTTTTTTACCTATATAAATAACAAGGCTATGAACTATCGGTCATAACAAATAGGTAAATAAATAAATAAAATAAGCATACAGTTTATTTATATAGGTAAAAAAACAGTAAAATCTTTGGATATTTAATATCCCTAAGGTGGTTATTTAGCACAACTACATTTTTATCTTTTGCAGTATATATATATATATATATATATATATATATATATATATATATATATATATATATATATATATATATATATATATATATATATGTATGTATGTATGTATGTATGTATGTATGTATGTATGTATGTATGTATGCATGCATGCGTGTATGTATGTATGTATGTATGTATGAGTGTATGTATATGAGTGTGTGTATGTCAGTGTCAGAATATATACAAATCAAAGAAGCAAAAGTAGTATCACAATTTATGAAAACAAAATTACAACAAAGTAATAATTTTATGTATCATTTAAATGCAAAATGTACTTCTGAATCATACATACATACATACATACATACATACATACATACATACATACACGCACACGCAGACACGACGGACTGGTTCTGTCTATGGATCTATTCCCCATCACAAGATATTGGTCAACCCAAAGTAATTGTAGAAAATACTTACACACTTTGCAATGCAGACAGACGATGTGCGACTGACACAGTAGTGCTGGACTTAGAAACTTAGAGACTTAGTTTTCCCTTTGTTAAACTTGAATTCATATTATCGGGATCGACTTTGTGTCTGAGTTCTCTAGAATCGAGAAAAAAATTTTCAGACATGCACTGATATCGAATCAGTCAACGATACTCCTCTTTTTCAATGTTTGGTCTTGCAATTTCACATTTGAAGCTTGAAGAATTTGATTACATCTAAATACTACGAAAGAAATAGTAACTTGATGACATTCATGTAATTTATTGTAGAATTAATTCAACATTTTTCAACATTTTTCTTGCCATGCTTTTCTGCGTATTGGGATTGAAGACAGATCTATATGGCTGTGAAATGAACTGCTTAATAACACAGTGACGTCTGATCTGTGGCAAATACTATGACAAGAGAAATGTTGCGTAATTCTACAATGAATTCCATTGATGTCACCAAGTTCTATTTCGTCCATAGTGTTTAGATAGAATTAGATTCTTCAAAATTCAAGGTTGAAATATTGATTTTCGTTTTCTCTTTGTGCAAAGACAAAGGTTTGAAGAAGATTTTAGCTGACTGAATCCACATCAATGTACATCCGAAAATACTTTACTCTCCTAAAAAATTTAAATGTAACTCAAATTGAAGTAGCGGGCTTAATTCTATGTCATTTAGTCCATCACTTCTGTTTCTGCCATGTCATCGCCTTTCAACATTTGAAGTTTTGAAAACAATTTCGGAAGATATATCATTGTACTTGTTTATATCCAGATTGGGCTAGATCCAAGAAACCTATGATCAGAAACATTACTGCAGTAACTATCTTTTCAGGTCTTCAGCCCTAGTATATAGCTAGAGCCAAATTAGCCAAATGTGTCTTTTTCACAATAATAGTTATGGTTTGAGGCAGATTTAGCTGATATTTCTAGTAAGTTGAGCAATCATACAGAGGCTACCTTGTTGGTTCGTGGTAAGATGTGTTGGATGTTGGAAGAGGACAGACCATGTAGCACTACAGATGAAGGTCAGATATGTTGGAAATTGTTGTAAGGCCGAGAGAATTATGATTGATTAGCAAAACTGTTTAGAGCTATGTTACAAAACACGTGACAGACGAGAAGCCAAAAATATGCAAAATCAGGGTATTTATGTAACTGTAACTTCACAATAGTTGCAGCTGGTGACAAAGATAAAACAGACAAAAATCAACTGCATATAGTTTCATTCTTATTTTAAACGAATTTAATTTAAATTCTTAAATTTTTATGCATATATTTTATCTGTTAGAAAAACTGAAATTCAATTTGGATAAAATATTCATTTCCAAGTAAGAAACGGTTTGTGAATGCAGAGACTAATACAAAAGCTACTTAATATGCAACTTAATCTTGCTTCTCATCCTCTTATCTTTATTTTAGACACGTAGTAGTGTCATGAGCACCGGTGACCAAACTACATGAAACCACATGAAATATTCATTATATAATCAAACAATCGATAGCACACCGATTGATAATATTACAGATGATGTGGTAGTCTCAATATAATATTTGAGATTTTTATATCCTCTTTATCATGCTAATATGTTATTGAGTTAATACTCTAATAATTACGAGGTTGAGCCAATAATTCTTCGTAATATGGCTGAACTTCAATGATGTCGTTGTAGTCAACCGAACATTAGTTCTAAGTGGAATTTTAGTGAGTGGGGTTCCTACAAATTTCACTTTATTATTAGTTGACACATCAATTCTTTTGTGTACTAGATTCAATTTTTCCAGTTTCTCACAGCAGGATTTTCCTTTTATGTTATGTAGTTTAGATATTTCTCATTAACCTATTTAAACTCTCCTTATTTCTCGCGAAAATCCAAGGAACTGAAGAGATCATGAAAACCGGATTTAAGCGTTTTGATTTTAATCTTAACGTGGCTCGTTTTCTTACCTCTTCTTTTTTCTTCCTCTACCTCTCATTCTTTTACTTTTTCTTCTTCCTTCGCCGTTCCTTTTAAGCTTTCTTCTACTTCTTCCCACTCATCTCCGACCCCTTCTCTCCGCCCTCTCCTTCCTCTCCTCTTTCTTCTTCTTACACACAACTTCCACTTCTGTGTATCTGAAGACGATAGTTGCTTCAAATGAAATATGACGGCAGTTTCAGTTCTCGTGGATGAAGCTTTTTAGCTATACATTTCTCTCTTTTACTGTCCGTTGGGAGTTGGTTATAGATTGGATTGTACCTACTTGATATGTACAGTGTTAATTCCTGCAGAACTATTTGGCAAAGGATTGTCTGGCCCTGGTATCAAACTGGGAGCATTGGTGAAGATCAAGTTGATTTGCTGAATACGGGATCTCCGTATTGACGGTTTATTTGTGAGAACGAGAGATACAGTGTATTGCTTCCGTTGGTTCTGGTATTGTTATTGTTGTTGTTGATGCTGTTACTGCTAACCTTTCTTATCTGCTTATCTTTGGAAGAAAAACCTTAATGTGTCTATAGTTACAGCTGTAAACTATTTAACTGACGCTTTCATAGTTCATAAATCTTAGATTTCATATGGGTGATAAACCTCGATGCCTCCATTATTTCGCTTCATTGCTTTCTTTTTTCTGAAACTGTAACAAAATTCAACATCATTACGTGGTTGGTTTCACAGGGTTTATTCAACGTTGTGATGCGTATGAAACACAAATTAAGATAGTAATGCAGAAAACGAAAGAGAAGGGAAATTAATTAGGAATATGTTTAGAAAAACTTAGGGAAAGGGAAACTGTTGAGTACGGTTATCGAGTATAAGACCATAAAAGAAAGGAAGACTAGATAAATGATAAAGAGGATTCACGTCTATAATCAGAAAGTAAAAAGAATAGAAAAGTTATACAATTACAATGATATACAATTGGTGATATATTTGTGTGTGTCTGTGTGTGTACACAAACACACATACACAAACACACACACACATATATATACATATATGTGTATATATGTATGTATATGTATATATATGCATTTATATGCATATATATTATGTATATATATATATATATATACATATGTATGTATATATGTATATATATATGTGTGTGTATGTATGTATGTATGTATGTATGCAGGTATGCATGTGTCTGTGCGTGTATGCGTGTGCGCGCGCGTGTGTGTGTACAGAGAGAGAGGAAAAAAGAGTGGGATTCTACATATAAAGAATACTGAGAATATAATACATAATTATTCATAACACGTTTATGTTAGCAATTATCATACTACTTATTCATTGCTCATGAGAAAATCGTTTATGCAACATTCTCGCGCGACGTTCACATGAGCGTAATACATGAACGTTGACCAATGAATTTGTACGTTAACAGATGCGTTCTGAGCCACGTTCTTACTTTAAAAACAAACTATCTTCATAACAACGGTCAGAATAGACATAGTTCGCGATACAACTCCACACACTATATACTTTTGAAAATTTAATGTGAAACCGGTCAAGTGTATTCTTATATTTTAAAATACATAATGGAATATGTGTGTATGTACGTATGTATGTATATATGTATTCTATAATATATATGAATATATAAATGTAGAGAATGAATGTAGATAATATAGAAAATGAAAGAGCCAAGGGTAGATACAATCGATTTCAGGCCTCGTGCTTAGAATAGAAAGGATTATATCATTCCATATCATATCATATTATATTATATATTCTTTGCGCAGCGAAGTGGCAAAGAAAATGCTCTTTACATTCTGAGTTCAAATCCCGCCGAGACCAACTTTGCCTTTCATCTTTACGGGGTCGATAAAATAAAGTACCTATCAATTAATGGTGTCAATGACATCGACAGCCCCTCTCCCTTTAAAAACTACTGGGCTTTGTGCCTAAATTAGAAACTATTATTTAGGCGGTCAGCTGACAGGATCATTAAGACGTCGGAAAATGGCCTGTGGTACTTCTGACTCTTTATGTTCTAAATTCATATCCCACAGAGGTGTACTTTGCTTTTATCCCACCGAGGACGATCGACTTAAGTACCAGTCGAGTTCTGAGATCGATAGTATCGACTAACCTCTAGTCCCTCATAGTTGCAGACTGCGTGCTAAAATCAAAAACAATTAAATTTTATAATAGGTACAAGTATGGGTGTACGAATAAGAAGTTCGCTTCGCAGTTACACGGTCTTGGGTTTAGTACTATTGCGTGACACTGAGCGTGTCTTCTACTATAACTCCTGGCCGACTAATACCTTATGAGTAGATTCAGTAGACAAAAACTGTATACGTGTCTATCGAGAAAGTGTGTGTGTGTGTGTGTGTGTGTGTGTGTGTGTGTGTGTGTGTGTGTGTGTGTGTGTGTGTGTGTGTGTGTGTGTGTGTGTGTATGTGTTTGTCCCCCACCGCTTAAAAACCTGTATTGATTTTGCTTACATTCCATCAAAGAACGGGATCCTCGACACCACCTCGTAATCCTTAATGGCCTCACCTACCCTCTGTAAGTGTTCGACCCCGTATACGATGATGGTGGTGTAATCCACATAGGCCGTAACCGACTTCCCTTAACCCAGATCATGCGGGACGCCCATCATCTCCTCCAATTTCCGCAGTAAAGGCTCAAGAGCCAATACATACAAAAGAAGGAGAGGTGGTATACTTGGCGTACCAAGCGCTTGATGCAGAACGGTTTCGAAAAGAACGATCGAAATGATGTTGCTATACAAAGCGATGATCCAACTACGGAAGGTCGGGCCCAATCCGACCGCCGCGTGGATTAACACCATGTACCGATGGTCACCCCTATCAAAAGCTTTAACTTGGTCTAAATGGACCAATGCCCCACCCTTGCCAGGTATCCTGTTCACCCTCTCTAAGGTATAGCGTTATAGTGTATAACGTGGAGATTGTCGTATATGGATCTGCCGAGAATGACACATGTTTGTGCCTCCCCAACGAGTCCACCAACGACATGCGCCAACCTTTTTGCTAATACCTTGGTCAAAATCTTCAGCTCTGCGTTAAGCAGAGTGTTGGACCGAAAATTATCAAATAAGTTCCCCTTGTTTGGGTCCTTTCTGAGCTGTGGCGCACAGATCTGGATTTAAACCCATTCTGCTGCCAGTTGATGAAGACACATGCCAGTAGGTGTCCAAACAAATCTGGCATACTATAATATAGCTCGTAGGGAAGATCAGCAAGCCCCAGTGACTTGCCCCCGCTGCAGTCCGACAAAACTTGGAACGCAGAGCCAGACCTCAGTGCCTTGTCTAGAGCCTTAACTAAAGCCATTTCTATTCTATTTTTCTTAGCAGCTATATCTAATAGACTCAAGCTTAATGGTTCTTTTGAGGGCATAGCACCATTTGCTATTTATGATGGTTCCTGTCTACAGATTTTTCTTGAGCAGAACTGCGACACCACTCCCTCCTCCAGGTTGGCGTAGAGAAATAAATTTCTCGTAGCCGTTTAGGAGGCGGGAGAAAAGCCCCGCAGTCCACTCAGTCTGGTTTCCATGGCAACTATTACATCCAATCTATGCAGTTGAAAAGAATCTAACAAAAATTTCCTAAAGGCATTTTTATCTTTTCTACTGCCGGTTTAGATAGACCATGGATAGCAAGGAGCGCATCGTCCCTATAAAGACCGTCGGATACATTTGGGAAGCTACTTTTAATTTGAGAGAGGAGATATAGGCCCACCAAATCCGTCATCTGTGCGGAATCGGATGACCCCATAGTTATATCAAAGTAGTCCGTAGATTCATCACAGGTAGAGCACCACAAAGGGAGTTTGACCTTATTTTTAACGATAAATATAATCCTATCGATAATACATTTGCTAACTTTGCCCAAATCAGATTTAATTGATTAATATTGTTTTACGGATCCGAAACTCCGAAAAGAACGGAAGGCAAAATGAACCCCGATATGATTTGAACTCAGTAAGTAAAGAAGTATAAATAAATACAACAAAGAATTGCATTTGCTCCGACTAAAATATCGATTTCCTACATAATCACAATACCTCAAATTTAAAAGGCAAATAAAACGAGATTTATGGCATTCATTAATTGTTACAAGAACATTATCGGATTAATTACATAAAGAGAATTGTCTACAACCAAATATTGTAGCCATTTCACAAGCGTTGCTCCATCATGATCTTATCACTATTCTACGAAACTTGGCTATAACATTGCTGTAGAGTTGCTGATAAATAAGTATAATACACATTCATTATATAGTAGCTCTCTGTTCGTCAACCTCTTTCCAACCACATTATATTAGATTGCATAGCTGTGCCGTTATTGCCAGGAAACTATGTACGACAGCAACAGGAAGTAGAAAACATTGCCATTACTTAATTAAAACAAATAGCAAGAATTAAACTGTCTACTTTCACTTTAAGAATATCTCAAGTGATAGTGAACTTGTTTTACCGATTGATTCAAACGGAAAAGAGTGCTTCATTGATAAATATGTACACTACTAGAATTTTTGAGCTCATGCTAACCACCTCATATAGTTATCGTCTCACAAACGAATCGACTATTTATTGAAGAATTAGGTTCATATCTTGTCAATGTTAACTTAATTCTAAGTTACAGTTGTAGGGGTGTTTAATGATACTGGTGAATCGATAAGATGCCAGGCTAGCGACTAAAAGGTCATTTTCCTTATCAAATATAATTAACTGTTATCACATTAAACTACGCAGCTCTGTGCATTTACTATGTAATATCACTCAATATTGTATGTAGTAGGAATACTGTGTAAGTTATGAATGTTACAATAGCGGAGGTTGTTTGAGTTCATATTCTATCAAGAATAAAACTTGAAGAAGAATGGGTTTCGACAGAATGGCGTGTCCTTTATAAGCGACATAATGAAGATGTTAACTTCAAGTAGTTCCCTTTAACTATGAATTATAGAGTCTCCGCATAACAGTTTTGTTTACTTAATATCTTTAAATAAGTAGTCGGAGAATTGCAAATGACCTAGTCAATATAAGTGGTTGTTCGTATTTTGTAACTGGTGTAATTTTGAGTTCATAATTTTCAGATAAATGGAGTAACAAACCCACTAATCTGAAAATAAATATCACAGAGCAATAATGTTGATAGCTGCTGGAAAAGACAGCATAATAAACTAGAAGAGTTTTTCTGGCTTGCAATATTGTGTTCAAATTCTCCTACAGGCGTGTCCACAATAATGATTTGAATCCACATCTGTGTCCCCAAATATCCTATAACAACTTTCGAGATTGGGAATCGACTGGTTTGCCACCTTTCCGACTTAAATTTAACAACGGCTTTAACTAATAATCAATAAAGCAATTTTGTTAACCTTCAAAATTGCTTGATTTTAACCTAATTTTATACTTTTTTAACCTTATCTTTTAACTTTATTAGCAGATTTTAACGTCAAACCTTATTATTATTACAATTAAACCTTGGGAGAGGCATTATGCCGGTAATAAACACACGCACTGGTTCAGTCCTTTATTAATTTATATAGTTTTTTATTAAATTATTTCATTGCACTCTTGCAATCTCTTCAGTAACTTGTCTCTCCACTTCCATTTATTTCGAATGTATGATCTGGCGTTGTTTTGGCGTTGTTTTGGCGTTGTTTCGAAACTGTTTGGTATGAGCATGTGAGTGTGTGCAAGCTCGTATGTGTGCACGCTCATATGTGTGCACGCACTTATGTGTTCGTGCTTATATGTAAGTATGTGCTTCCATATGTGTGTTTGTAACAATTTCGTTTATATCAGATCAGATAGAGACTTTTTAATTAATTTATTTACGTTCATATTCCGCATCATATGTGTGAACAACACATGCAACCATGGGCAATTGTAAGGCCCTCATCTACCTGTATTTGGTGTTTAAAATTGGTTGCGTTTCAGTTATTATTATTAATAAATCCATAAACATTAGGGGGTTCACTCTACCTGCGATTACTGTATTATATACGAGTATTGTCAAAACAAATTTTAAAAATTAACTATTGTGAAAATTTGTGATAGTACAATATGATATAACGCTTTATATTTGTAGGCAAAACATTCCTGTATTTTGCAAGGATTTTTTTCAACATTGAAAAACTACACTCTATAGCAGCTGATGTCACTTGATATTGTATCAGATCATAGGGTGAAATCTTGGTGTTCATTAGTTAAATTATCAAATTGATTTAGTTTTTATAGAACCTAAAATCTATGTTATTTATAGATCCTTTGAGGCTTTTGTAAGTATCGTAGATGGTGAAGGCTGTTAACTCAGCTTTCAAATTCAACTCTTAACTGCAGATAGTCTGAACAGATTTGTGTGGGGTTAGTCCTGATCTCAGGATTTCGCACAGCTACTTTCGCTCTCTACACCAAAATGCCTTCGTCTTAAAATTTTTGTAACTGCTGCAAGATTCTAGTAATCCAACTAGTTACACCACCTAATCACAGTTGGCTGAGTGAAGTATCCGATTGTTTTCGATTGCTCTCAACTATGTTTGCTTTTTACAGTAGCAGTCTTGACGGTGGCAATCAAACAATTGACTAAATAATAGAAAGCCTTTATTTTTAGACCAGTGTTGCTGTAGGTGGGACAGCAGGTTACATGGAAGAATTTAGAGTTCACAACTTGCACTGTTTCTCCAGCATCTAACATACAATGAGCAGTATCAGACAACTATGAGAACATTTTCTCTTAGAACCGCCATACTGCTTAGCGATCTGAGCGGTAACTAAAGCAAACATTCTATAAAGAACATGTTTTGAGGATTTTTAAGTGAACCAAGTACATTAACATTTTGTTTTTATCAATCTTAATTTCAATAAACGGTCGTAGTCTAATGACTGGAACAAATAAAAGAAAAATTTTAAATACATTTTTTGATCAGGCATGCAGTTCTTGCAGTTATCAATCATATTTGCACTAAGTATATTTTCGGCACGTAGATTGAGATGGCAGTGTTTATTAATAGAATCAAAGAGACTACTCAAATTTAGATTAATGAGCATGTGAAAAGGAATGTCGGCCTCAAGAAACGCTTTGGTCACCATTGTGTCCCAAGATTTATCGTTTTCGATAAATTAAAATGATTTGATAGACGGTGGGTGTTCAATTTTAGTAGTCTTTTAAAGATAGTTTTGATGCTTCTTCTCGTTCAACAAAATGTCTTTTATCGCATTTAACATCGACGAGGCACAGTCTGCTGCGTAATTGGTTATTGTGAGTCAATACAAACTCTTTTGAGAATTTTTTTGTAAACTCAAGGGTTGTTGCCTCCTGACATTTTTTGGCTATGGCATCTGAGTTAATAATAAGAAAATCATATTAATCAAATTTATAATTATTTGAAACAGGAACTCCATAACCAGCTTCAAAAAGATCTAGCAACGCAACAGAAAAAGAAAACTATTCAATTCAATTACCCTCAAATTTACATAATAGTTACCAAATTTAGACGATACATAAAAAAGTATATATCGAAATGTTATTGCAAAACAGCTAGCATAGTGTACATTTAAGTATTATGAAAACAATAGCAAAGAAAATAACTTATTTTCTATGGTAACTTTAAAATTCCTAAATAACAGGTGCAAATAATTAAAACTGTAAGTAAATACACTTACAATTTGATGATATTAAACAATTCTATTCTTAAAGGGGCATGTTTCATGAATTGGAGAAAAAATGCAAATAATCAATATTAGCGGTTGGTATCGATCACCAATAACTAATATTGGTAAAAGTACTTTGAAGTCGGAAATCTGTCTTAAGAAAAACTATACAGACATGCTAGACTTTTGCTTATGTTCAGATGACTGGACACACATAGTGTCAAATAATTTTCAACATCGAGGGGTAGGACAAGCTATACAGTATGCTAAAAATATTTCCGCAGTGGTAGTCCAAAATAACAGCTCTACTGAAAACTAGCAGAAATATATCAAATTTAAGTTTAATTATTACATATATATATATATATATATATATATATATATATATATACATAATACATATATTTAAAATTTGTATATATATATCTCAATGATTTTATTCTGTTCAGTATCTAATTTTCTTTTCAGTAAAATTTCATTTCTTTTAAACTTTATTTTAACTTTATTAAAGGGGTTTTAACTTTATTAGTTTTAAAAATTGATTAATACGATGAATAATTGTTAAACAAAAGCTTTCAATCTTTTGTTTTATCTTTGAAACAAACGTTTTTTTTTTTATTAATTAATTGCCTTAATAATAAATCTTCGTCTTCCTGCTTCTCTGTTACAATGTACCACAAAATTATTTGAACTATTTAGCATTTTTTAATGTGTTTAAACCTTACGAAAAATAAAAGCATTTTTGTTAGTATTCAGGACTGAATTTACCTGCTCAGTATGATATTTGTGGCAAACTCCTGAAATGCGTTTCGACTCCTGTTGAGCTTCATTCAGTCTTCATAATTACATTCTTTTTCTTTTTGATAAAGAATTAGGACATTCCTCACCCTCAGTGTCTTCTTCATATTCCTTGGAATATGGTACATATGAGTAGAATCATTCAGTCTTTCATATCACAGTAGTATTCCATTTTCTTTTTGCCATCAGTAATAAGTGCAAATCATCCAACCGGTTTCATTTGAAAGTATCTACTGTCGCTCGATCTGCTAAAAAATAATTTTTCTTAAATCACGCCTTACCATCTTAAAAAGAATGTATTTATTGATATAGTCATAAAAATATTGTTTGTAAAAATTGAATGGTTTTGGTTAGAAAGTTTCTCACCATATTTCTACTTGAACAAGGCTTAGGCAAAACCAACAGCTCTATATACATTATAAAAAGACAGTTTTAGATGTAGCTCAATGAATCATTGTGAGATGTTCTATTTTTTTCACTTCAACTAAAATTGACTGCTGGTCTACTTGGAAAACTTCCAGTAGACAAAGTTATCCGTCTACGAAGCATTCTAGTGTTATAGCAACTATACTTGTCTACATACATTACCGTTGCATGTTAGGTAAAATTACTTTGAATGAGAATCGAAACTTAATTCAGGACAGGTTTATTTAAGAAACTATTCCCAAATCACCATGCCAGCCGAATTCAAAAAAATATACTAAACGACAACACAGCATTCCAAAGTTGTTTCAATCTGAGTAAGATATGATTTTAGTAAATATATTTGCTAAAAGATTATATGCCTTTCTGCAATTCTTGGCATAAGGCCAGAAAATGCGAAGAGGAATAGTCGACTAAATCAACTGGCATTCATTTTATCAATTCCGAAAAGATGAAAGACAAATCACCGCTAGCGTTCAAATGAGATTTAGTAAATGTATATACATTTTTAGATAATATACGCTTCTTTGCATTTATTGGCGTAAGACCATGAATTGAATCAACCCTAGTTCTCGACTGACATTTATTTTTATCAATTCTGGAAGGGATGAAAGACAAATATCAACATAAGTGCGATTTGAAATCACAATGTAAATATATAGGCGCGGGAGAACTTGTGTGGTAAGTGGCTTGCTTACTGCGCATGTGTGAGTTGGTTGCTTCCACATTGAATGCTGTCAAGACGTGCTTTTGCAGCCGTCTTGAAGTGAAGAAATTTGAAAGCGCAACTATAAGGTAAGACATTTGTTTTGGGGGCAGTCAGTGGTGGTTTGTTTTTTGTCGTTATTTTTTTTTGCGAACAAGAAATTCCTACTGAGTTCCGAGGCATTTGTCTGCCAATAGTTGCGCTGTTTCACTTAATTGTGAGAATTGTTGTTTTGGGGGCGTATCTCACCTCCAAAAATAGTGGAATTTTTTCGCCAATTTTTGGTGAAATTTATGGAAGCTGTGTTCCTATTGTTTTTTGGTGTACCAGTTGGCCTAGAGTGCCTAGTGGCCAGAAAATTTGTGTCTGTTGTGTTTTTGAACTGTTTTTCTTCTTGTGACTTTCGTTTTGAACTTTTTCTTGAACTGTTTTCTCCTTCTTTTTTTGTGACTTTCTTTTTTCTTGAACTGTTTTCTTTCCTTTTTTTTGTGACTTTCTGTGAACTTTGTTTCCTTCCAAGAACATGGCGAAAAAACAAGAGTGGGTGAAAGATTTGGAAGAGAGGACGGTGGTATTGAGGACATACTCCAAGTCGCTCGACACCATCGCCTTCTTCAAAAAATCAGCATAGAGAGAGAGTTGGCGAAGTATATGCCAACTATAAAATTTATTTCCAGGGGTGTCAAATATGCGACGGTGTGGTTGCTATTTGACACCCCTAAAGAGACTCGCAGTTTTGCGAGTCACCCCTTAGAGAGCGAAGAAATATTGTTTCTTCCCACGTATTGTGGGAAGAAGTTGACAAGGGCTTGGGCCTGCGGTTTGCCACCCGGAATAGAACCCGAGTGGATAAAAGACACTATCCGCCGGAGTCTGAGTGGCAGCGGAGCCAAGCTCCTCAATGTCAAAATTTTGCCTGCGGCTGATTGGGTGGGATCAAAAGCGGTTTTGACCCTGTGGACCCAATTAGCCAAGAATCTGGTTTTTCCTGATTTTTTTTAAATGGCCGGTTCTAGGTATCGGGTGATTCTTGAGGGACGCCCCCCTTCCCAGTGCTACCTGTGCCTGGAACCAGGCCACATTAAAAAACTGTCCCCAGGACCAAGGTAAGGTCCTGGGACAGTTAGTGATGGAAGAGCCCCTACCTCCTCCTTCGGAGGGAGAGATGGAGGCAGTGAAGCCCCCCCCCCCAAAAAAAAAGGGGGAAAGAAAGAAGGTGGGCAACCATTGTTGCTCACCGAAGGACCCCATGGTTGCGGGAACGAGGGAAGATCCTCCGGTTAAAGCAGAGGAACTACACCCTCCCGTAGCAAAGGGAAGAAAAAGAAGAAAAACGGGACAGTGCCAGTGGTTAATACACTGCCGGCATGTTCCGAAGCCCTGTCGGTGGCACAATTCCCACCGACGGTGGAAGTTGTAGCCTCGACCTAATGGAGGAACCATATTTGGCTTTCTCTAGAAGGTGAGAGGCGATGGAAAAGCTTTTTAAAAAGCTTGCCAGAGGAGGAGACATAACCTGCAATGGACTCCTTCCCTGTGGATGTATTCCACTTCCGATCGAGGTACCCTTTTCTAGCACTATCGGAGTACCTGAGTGACACTTCGGGCCGGGTCGGGTGCCGGTGGGGCGGAAAATTGTAAGAGAATGAGTGCCTCATATTGAAAAGGCATGTGGCCCATGAGAAAAACTGTAAGAGGCCAAGTGCCTCATTTCAAGGACATGGTGTCATTTGTGGTAAGAGGATTAGTGCCTCATTGTAAGGACCTTGAGTCCAAAAGAAATATTGGTAAGAGGTTTATTGTCTCAAATTGTAAGTTCATAAAAGAACAATGTTTTAGAGAAGCAAAGATCTGCAGGTGTCCTCTGCCTTCCCTCATTAATATCACCCTGTTCATTATTCATCTCATCTCATTAATGTCCTTGTCCAGCCCGCAGCTACTCCATCTGTGTACGGCTTTCATAGCCAATAAAATGAAATAAAGTAGCTTGCTTACCAACCACATGGTTCCGGGTTCAGTCCCACTGCGTGGCACCTTGGGCAAGTGTCTTCTACTATAGCCTCGAACCGACCAAAGCCTTGTGAGTGGATTTGGTAGACGGAAACTGAAAGAAACCCATCGTATATATGTATGTGTGTGTATATGTTTGTGTGTCTGTGCTTGTCCCTCCAACATCGCTTGACAACCGATGCTGGTGTGTTTACGTCCCCCTAATCTTGCGTTTCGGCAAAAGATACCGATATAATAAGTACTAGGCTTACAAAGAATAAGTTCTGGGGTCGATTTGCTCGACTAAACGCGGTGCTCCAGCATGGCTGCAATCAAATGACTGAAACAAGTAAAAGAATAAAAGATTATGTGAATGAACAAATATTCTAATGATTCTACTGACACAACATCCTTGTAATCAATCTAATATTGATTTCTAGTATGATTCCGCCGAGGTCGACTTTGATTTTCATCCTTTTAGGATCGATAAAATAAATACCAGATGAGCACTAGGGTCAATGTAATCGTCTTAACCTCTCTTGCGAACATGCTGGCCTTGTGCTAAACTTTGAAAGCAATATTGATTTCTAGTCTAGACATAAGGTCATACATTTTTGGGAAGCTGTACAGACGATTAAACGAATACAGTTACTTGACTAGAAAATTATTTTATCGATCTCGGCATATGAAAGGTAGATTTGACCTCGAGGAATGGGATGGGTAATGTGAATGCCGAACATAAAGAGGTGTAACTTAATACTGCATTTATACTTTATTCGACTGATTCTACTAACTTACTGTCTTCCTAGTAATTATACAATATTAAAATGTATTCTGCTGTGATGGCATTCGTTATATAGTCGAGCGCTTTAGCGACATCATAAATATATTTCATAAAAATTGCTGATATTTCAGACAAATTAATTTAATCAGAATCGTTTATGTGATTAAGAACTGTCACCGACTTCACCACTCCTCTTTGTCTTGTGTGACAATAACTATAGTGAATAATTATTATTGATTTCTTACTTTTGCAAAATTGAACAAAATGCCTCGCAAGGGATGGAAGCACTGGCAGCGTAAGTTAAGTTCTTGGCAGTGTTGTCGTTTAGTCCTAGATTATCTCTGATCGAGCAGACCTACAACGAACGGCTTTAAACAACTAGAATCATTCTCTTGCTTTTTTTCCTTTTTTTCAGGATAGCTAGAAATATATCATGCCATGTACCTTGCCTATTTTTCAAGATGGTACAGTGAGATTTTAGGGATGTTTGGCTATATATTGCAATCCACTTAGCGAACTTAGTCTGTTAGAAGCTTATCTTTTGTTCACGTTACGATTATAATTATGACAAACCAATGACCGACCAGAAGTAACTGCCTAATCTCTCCACATAGCAATCTACCGCCTTAAAATGTAAACACTGGATAATACAGTTCAAGAGACATTATGTCTGGAAAAATTTTCTTGGCCGCAATATTTTTTATCCTAGAGCTGCACTGTTAGAACTAAAGTGTAGTTAAATAACAACAACAATCTTACTGCTGTAGATGAACGACATTGTTATCGAATGACGTATTAAGAAAGGTTTAAAAAACAACACAACACTGCTAGAGTCTATACTTAATAGTTATAATTAGACACAAAATTTATTTAATTCTGTGGTTCATTAACTTTCTGTTCACAGTTCAATTTTTGCAACAAAAAAACTGTTTGATGATGGTGGGAGTGACGTTAAGGTTTATAAAAACTCGACATGATGTAAATTTTGAATAAATAAACACAAATCTTAAGTGGAAATGAAATAGTTTCTGATTCAGGAACATGCCCTGCAATTCGAGAGGAAGGTATTAGTCGATACCATCAGGCCCATTGCTAAACTAGTACTTTACTTTATCGACCCCCGGGGGGGGGGGGATAAAAGCAAAGTTGACTTCAAAAGGATTTTAACTCAGAGTGTAGACATCCAGAAGAAATGTTGCAAAGCCTTTTTCTGACGTTCTATTGAATGTGTCAACTCGCTGCCCTAAAGTTGAAATAAAATAACACCCACTAAATCACACGACACAGAAATTTGTCGTATCCTACATTAGGCCTTTGACTAAAAGGTCTAATATATTTAGCGGGCTTCCACACTGTTTCCTACTACCCCGTTACCCTCACAAGATTCGTGTCGACCCGAGACGCTGGTATAAGACACCCAAAATGCCATGTGATGGAATGCTACTCGAGATTATATGATTGTGAAGCGAATTTCTGAATCACTTAGCTATTCTTGAATCCATTTACAGAAATTTATGGAGCGAAAGCCTCGGCTAAATGAAACTTCAGAAGATACGTTAACACTGAATACAACCAGCAGAAACTTGCCCTTTCAACTTAAACTTAATTTCCTTCGTAATTAGAATTATGTAATTCCATTTATGCATTCTGTTATCAAGGAGCCATTTATAACTAAATCTGCAGTTCTCTTCAATGATGTAAGCCTACATACTTTCATGTTTTCTAGTCATTAATACGATGAAATGCATTTCCTATAACATTTCAGTTATGCCACGAATAGAAAGTCACCTTCAGCTGCATCTATTAAAAGATTATCTTTTACCTTATAATGTATTATTCTAGATAACATTAGGTAATACTAGCATACATTTCGATGTCATCAAATTAAAACAGAACTTTTTACTGAATATTAGTTCAATGTTTAAGTGTTAGATATTCACATATTAACTTCGTTTCATTAGATTTTAATGCTTCGTAACCCATAATGGAAAGTTGAATCAACACAGAAAACTTTGTCCTTACGTTCTGTGTTGAGGGCAAGTAAACTTGCACAGACCCATCCTTCTCTGTGCTATTAACTACATTCATAATTGTTCATAGGATGAATAGTAAAATATCAGGACAAGGAATTGAATCTGTGTCTTAGATTTCAATTATAATAAGGAGCTGATCACACTTCTCCGGCCTCGTTCGTATTCTATCGATTGCTGTCCGCACAACAAATTAATATTATACAAGTAGTCTTAATTAGACAATCCTTTTACTGGCTATCGCATTTCTTATTTCCGTCACATATTTTAGATCCACTGCATTTTGTGAAGAACAAAATTAATCTCTCTATTTCGATATAACTCTAATCTATCGCTTAGGATAATCATAATTAAGCTGATTCTTTAAATCTAAATCGGTTCAAATAATCGGATATTAGTTTACTGTTGAAAGAGAAATTGCGTAAAGGTGGCATAGACGCTTACAGTGAATAAATGCGCAACTGGATGCTTTACTGTATATAAGCTCGATTGCACAATATCCTGAGTTTAAATACTTCCAAAGAGAATTTATCTTTGCATTCTTTGATAATTCTTATTTCCGTAATCCATTCGGTTGTTGAATTCTTTTGAAGACATAATTAATTCGGTGATCCAAGGAATAATAAATTATAATAATTTCTCGCTGCCTTCTCCAGAAAAATATATAAGCTTATGCTTAAAATTTAACAAGGAACTAGTGAATTATATTTTACTCCAGTTTCTTATGGCTTGAATTTTATCAGTTTATCATACCTATTTACAGTTTATATATATATGTGACCGCGTGTGCAAATTTGGCGATTATCTTTCTCCGTGTTCCCTTCTTTGGACTTTTCCTATATTTCTGACGAAGATCTCCGATCGAAACGTTAAATCCTCTTTCTTTTCTTTCCTTTCCTTAGCGTCCGATAACACTGTACTTTTTCCACGTCCTCGCGTTGTTTTTTCACGTTTTTTTCATGTTTTTTCTTGTTTGTTCGTGTTTAAATTGACTATATATATATATATATATATATATATATATATATATATATATATATATATATATTTAATCAAAAGATTAAATGTGGTACTTAAAATGTTTGTGGCACCAGAATCTGGTAGGGTAAAAACCAAAAACAAAATCAAGAGATTTGGTGAATAAAATTTGAAGAAAAGCAACAAAAATGTATTAGGTTATAGCAGTACGTACGTTTCGTACAAAATTCATTTATTTATGTAGTGAGAACACCACATAAGATGTGCAATGAAAATGTACTCCTCAGCCGCATAATGGAAGTTCATTTCAGAAAGTCATTTTGTAAATGTGTGCAAATACAAGAGTAGGAGATGAAGAGAATACCATCTTGACTGGGCTGTTAATCAAGTCTAGTCACTAGACTTGATTAGACTATTGATTAACGGCCCAGTCAAGATGGTATTTTCTTCATCTCCTACTCTTGTATTTGCACACATTTACAAAATGACTTTCTGAAATGAACTTCCATTATGCAGCTGAGGAGTACATTTTCATTGCACATCTTATGTGGTGTTCTCACTACATAAATAAATGAAGTTTGTACGAAACGTACGTACTGCTATAACCTAATACATTTTTGTTGCTTTTCTTCAAATATATATATATATATATATATATATATATTATTATTATTATTATTATCATTATTATTATTATTATTATTATTATTATTATTATTATTATTATTATTAAGTTCGTACAGTTACGTTTAATTATCATAATAAAACAGTACATGTATCTATCAATAACAAGCCTGTGGATTTGTTACATGCGTATTTTATATATATATTAGAATTTGCTGTCTTGTCATTCATGTTCATTTAATAGAACCCAGTAACATACTACGTTCGTACTAACTTTACTTGTTCCGATGTAAAATAAATCAATAACCCACAGCAAGAGTAGAATATAAACTGATATGCTAATTCTTTCTTCTGCTCATTATGGCAAAGTTATTATTAGACGAAAGTAAAATATTTTGATACCGCAGAGTTGAAGTATTTTAAATGTGGGTGTGCGTGTGTATCTTCCCAGGAGTTGTGTGTGTGTGTACGCGAGCACGCACGTGTGTGTAAATAAGCTTTAATTTAAATTAGCATTTTCATTACGTGCGATGTATTTGATTTTAGACTAATTTTCAGTTTCATCATGTCACATTTCTCTCGAATCGTATTGATAGGAACAGGAATAATTTTCGAAGCTTTCGCTGTTATTGTTTGTTTTACATGATTATTTATTTATATTTTGGGTGTGGGGGTGGATGTCTCTCGGTAACAATTTAGCCCCACTTTGATTTTGAGAAAGTTAAACTTTTAGTCTAATTGTCTTCTAACGAGTTGAGTTGAAATTAGAAGTGTTCAAATAATCACTGCAGAACAAATTACTGGATAGAAAAAAATAATGATGAAAATTGAAGAAAGGTTGAAGAAAAATTCATAATCTTCCGAAGATAAAAATAGTAAATATTTTCTTACATTTTCGCTGATAAAAAAAAATAACACTTTCTTGAAATGTAGAAAAACTTTAAACCTTTCATTTGAGAAGAAAAAAGAACAGACTTGTGTTGATAATTTTTATGTCTTTATTTTTAGGGGGTGGTTGTATTTGTGGAATAATCTTGCTCTACGTTTCCAGTCTAATCACGTATAAACATATTTACTTCAGGAATAACATTGATTTCTTGCTTTACTGTATGTCTAGGAAAATGTTGACTGAATTAGTTTGCAAATTCTGTTCACCAAGGCCTTTCTTATCTACCACTAAGCCAAGAACGACACTACTGCTAATTTGTTGATTATGCATGAACCTCTAGATGGGTGAGACATCGATATGATAGGATGCTAGGCAACCAACTGGCCGATCTATAGTTTGTATACACGGTCAGTATTATTTAGCTTTAAACGATTCTAAATTGAAAACACCTTAATTGTAAGCAAATACGAGTGGTCTTGATCGTTTTATTTTGTTATTTGACTTTTTTTAGTTATAATTAAAGAAGTGCTTTTATAGGCATTTCAAAACTAGGTGTTATGAATAATTATTTGAAGTAACAGGATTATTATAAATAAAAAAATAAATAAAAATTTACTTTCTTTGGATGGCAATACTGAGTTCTTCACGAATGGAAAACTTATCGGGCTTCATTCGCATTTTATATAACCACGTGATTCTATGGCAAACGCCATAGTTTCCACCCATCAAATAAGAAAGAATTTGTGAGTAGGAAATTAAAACAAAATATCAGTGAAACTACTGCATCTTTCTTATTGAATTCGGACAACGATACGCAGAGAAAAAAGATGAGGACCACCAAGCAGCATCAGCAGCATCAGCAGCACACAAGGCGTTTATAGACCTTCCCAGACTAGTGAGATCAGTCATAATTTAGTTGAAATATATTCGTAGGTTGATATCTGCAAAAAAATATAATTAAATTAAATACAATAAACTAAGTTGTATGGAATTCCAGAAGACTGCATTTCTAAAGAAATGTTTTTAGAAAATGGGTAATATGTGGCTTACATCCGAGAACTTGCATTAATATTAGTTTCAAATTTTGGCAGAAGACCAGCAAGTTCAGGGATTGGGGTATGTCAATTACGTCGACCTCAGCACTTAATTCTTACCTTCTTTTTTTTTTTACCCGGAAAGAATGAAAGGCTAAGTCGGTCTTGGTGGAATCTGAACTCAGAACATAAAGACGGACGAAATGCCACTAAGCATTTTGTCCAGCATGCAAATGATTCTGCCAGCTTGCCGCCCAAGAGAACTTGTATTAATATCAATGTTTCACCGTAAGTCGGTGAGGTGACAGAATCGTTAGCATACCGGACAAAATGCTTAACGGCATTTCGTCCATCTTTACGCTCTGAGTTCAAATTCCGCCGAGGTCGACTTTGCCTTTCATCCTTTCAGGATCGATAAAGTAAGTACTAGTTAAGCACTGGGATCGAGTTAATCAATTTATTCTCTCCCCCGAATTTACTGGCCTTTTGCCACAATATTAACAATACCACAGAAAAGTGATGAAATATTCAATTTGATAAAATATTGAATTACTAGATAAGATACTGGCATTTAATACATCCCACAGTTGATGTTTCTGCGCTGCCTTAGCTGACCTTTCTGAGAGAAACATACACCAGAGTGTTCTGAAAAATTATTGAAATATCATCTGCTCATGAAAGACGTTAGTTAAAGCTGGTTTAAACGCTAGCCTTACAGATCGTTATCACATGAAAGTTTTAATATTAGGATAAAACTAATATTAAAGGTATCTCTACCTAGCGCATTTTGATTCTATTGTAACCCTTTTATTTATGATATAATGTCATTCATAATATAATCTTATTTTTAATCAATGGAAAAATTAAGGCGGGATTGATGGAGAATGTAATATAAAACAAAAAAAAACGGAAGAAAAGAAAATGTTGGCAGAAGAAACTAACTACCTGTATAATACCACTGGCAAAAGATCCTTTTTCAGCTGATTCGAAAAACATAATATGATATTTAAAAATAGAGTAAAGTATTTTCCAGGCAATTCAATTTTCAATTAAATTTCTGCTGAGTCACTTTTGCAGAGAAATAGAACAATTGATAACAGACAGGTTGTTCACAAATTATCTTTACAACTTCCACAATTTACTGTATCTATAAGTTGAAATCCGTCGATGCGTTACGTGCTGTCAATGGTACCCGCATGGAAGTCTCCTGACGTTTCTAAAAAAACTTTATTTCTTTGCCTATGTTTTTCAATAAATTCTGCTGAGATATCCTTGTTTTTCATGGTTTTGAGTTTTATTTTTTAGTTTTTTAGTTTTTTTTTTTAGTTTTTTCTAATCGTAAAGGTAACTATGGACACCCATAATTTCATGCTCAGTGGGGTGGAAGAATGAGATTCCAAGACGTTCGCACGAGTGTTGTGTGTTTTGAATAACGTACGCAGCACAAATGAAATTAATTGACTTCTACAAAGGCTAGGGAATACTCCATGAACAAATGTTCACAAGAAATTTTTATTTTTCGTTATTGCACCATTTTGAAACTGCGAGGAGATAACTAGCAATCGTTACTAAATAAAATACCTGTGAGTATTAAAATTAACTTAAATGATTTTACCCATGTGAAGTCTTGTGTGTATGTTTTGAAATCTATATTATGAGACTTAGAAGGCGACGTGCTGGCAGAAATGTTAGCACGTCGGGCGAAATGCTTAGCCATATTAAGTCTGTCTTTACGTTCTTAGTTCAAATTCCGCCGAGGTCGCCTTTTCTTCTCATTCTTTCGGGGTCGATAAATTAAGTAACACTTGCGTACTGGGGTCGAGCTAATTGACTGGACCCTCCCTCAAAATTTCGGGCCTTGTGCATAGAGTAGGGAAAAAAAGGAATATTACGAAACTTAGAACATATTTGACATTTCGATCATGATACGAGTGTTGATTTTGTTGAAAATTAAAAAGTGAAGTAAAAGAAAACTAGATTCCTCTATGTCTTCAATTGCGATGTCATACACTTCATAGAAAATTTACTTTTGAAATAATATAGATATGGTGAGCAATATAGTTAAGTACAAGTTACTATACTTGATGTGGTGATGCAAAAATAATAATTAACTGACAATGTAATCGTATGGAGAAGAAAACTAATTGATGGTAATGAAAATTGGCAAGGGTGAGAACTCACATTTTGCACTAATCGTATTTTGGGTCGATTACAATTTCTGAAGTTTGCTCTTTGGCTCCCTTTGAGATAAATTTTCATTAACGCTCATTATTCATCTTCTCATTACGATTATAATTTCAATTGATTGAAAAATATTTTCGGCTCACTAGCTTAAGTATGGCATCATGCATTTAACTATGTTCCTTATGCAGAAAGCACCCATGGGAAATTTTCCAATATCATAATGAACAATATGGCTTATTAGCAAAAGTAGTATTTTAAAAGACATCGACAACGAAAAAAACAAAACATGTAAAGGTCATCCAAGTAGAGTAAGGAAATTTGTACTATTAAACTGGTGAGAACCAGATGTAAAAAAATGTTAATGAAGCGAGGAGTAAAATGGCGGATTCATCTTACCGAATATAAATCAATAAATGCTAAGGACATTTTCTATTATAAGAATTGTAAATAATCAAACTGTTAAAGATATCTTAAAACGATAAAATCTAAGATAAGGAGCTGAACAACAGTACTTAGTATCTCAAAATTAACGCTCAACTTCTGATCAGGAAGGCTTATGATCAAATGCATTCTACGTATGATCATTCCGCATTTTTGTATCAACACATAGGGTATGATTTGAGTGTATATGGCTGTTGTTTATACTTCAGCGACAATGCAGAGCTCTCATGCTGACTGCAAGTAAACTATTCAAGAAAGGAGAATGTGTAAATACACACATCAGAGACGGTAGTTTCGTTAGGTATTGCTTCATTACCATTTAGTATTCTCATGTGCATCACTTGGAGACGGATAGCCGTAACGGACAGATTTTCTCTCTGATCAAACTAAATTAGATGTAAGTTGTGCATGTTTTGATGTAAACACTTGTGGGACCGTTTTACACATTCTATAACAGTGTTTTTAAAGGCGTAGTTACAAGTTACACAGGCCAAAAAGGCTAACAACAGTTTCATTCAATGATCAATACAAGAACTTTACTTCCATCCGTATTTCTAAAAGCATTTTTAATATTTCAAATGCTACGACAGAATTTAACATTTTTCTTTCCGTTTTTCTTTTTATATGGTGCAGTAAAATAATCAACTAATAGCAAAAACATGATGATGAGAGAAAACAGGAAATATGATTATAAATACAATTGAGAATGCAACAGATCGTGATGACATATCTAACGCTACTTGAGGGAACTGAATTATTAGTTAAAGGGTGAAATATTTCAGAATAAAGCTTCTGTGAATATCTCCCAATTTTTTCAGGAATCTCCTGGTATGCTAGGAGGAAAATGTAAATTGTAGGAAATATTTTATATATTTCCTGGAGGATTCTTAGTTCAAACTTACAAGATTATTGATACACATACATAATCACTCGCTCTCTCTCTCTCTCTCTCTCTCTCTCTCTCTCTCTCTCTCTCTCTCTCTCTCTCTCTCTCTCTCTCTCTCTCTCTCTCTCTCTCTCTCTCTCTCTCTCTCTCTCTCTCTCTCACACACCACACTATATCACACCATATCACACACCACGCACGCACACAAACACATACATGCACATACATATATATGTGGTATACTGAATTGGATCTACAACAAATTAGATGCAAATTTTGGCAGTTCTCTTTTAGAACAAAACGGAAACTACTCTACAGTTGTAAATACAAGCATCGGCACATCTAAAACCACAAAAACTAGCTACTTTAGGTCCCTGAACATTGCTAGCCAAAAACAGATTCATTAGTTACACAGTTCCTTCTGAACCAACCAGCAAGCTAACGGTTTAGAGCAGGATGTAATCAAATGTTAAATAATAAGTATTTTATACATAATTACTGCCTCTCATGAAAGATATATAATACAAGCTACTCCCTCTTGAACCGACAGCACATCCTATCAGATCTAAAGACGATGAGTATTATTTATTTTTTCCTTAGCTCCGACAAGGTAATATCTATACAATACTTTGTTATATAATCTGTAAGCGAAACACAATCAAATTAAGGAAAGGTATGTTAATTCATGAAAAATGTCTACTTTCATAGAAATTATATTTGGCGCAAACATGGGTGTGTGGTTAAGACATTCACTTTGCAACAACGCGGTTTGTGGGTTAGTCTCCTAACATATAACCTAAGGTAGGTGTCTTCTACTACAGCCCCGGGTAAAGTAATGCCTTGTAAATGCATTTGGTAGACTAGGACTATGTAGAACCCTATATATATATTGTAGAATATGTTTGCCAATTAAATGTGGCTAACGTAAGGCTAGAGATGGGAACGATGACCTCCCCTCACAAATACTAACCAGACACAGACAGTGTGTCGTTAGCCAGCTAGAGATGTTTTTTCTTGGGGTTAAAAACACCAGTAACATTGTCCTCTATGGGACCGACACATTTAGTTGGCAAATATATTTTACGATTCCGCATTGTTACTATTTACCTTTCGCTCAGAGATTTAATATAGTGTGTGTGTGTGTGTGTGTGTATGTGTGTGTGTGTGTGTGTGTGTGTGTGTGTGTGTGTGTGTGTGTGTGTGTGTGTGTGTGTAATAACAATAATCCTAGGTTGACATTGATAAACATTTAATGCTTTCCACAAATCACATAAGTTTTAAGATCACAGTCTTAAAAGTCATGGGATTTGTGGAAACACGCGTAGCGATGCATTGAATGTTTATAAATTCCATGCTAGGTTTATGGTTATTATTATATTTATCCTACATTATATCGTCAACCACGAAAACTGGTTCACTAGTCAGCATCATTAGTCGGTGGTCGGTATAATGGAATAGGAGCTTTATTTGCATATTCAAAACGTCACCATAAGCAAATTTAAAAGATATATATATATATATATATATATATATATATATATATATATATATATCACTGGTTCCAACTGAACCTAGGATTAATTTAAAAGACCATAAGAAGAACTTCCAAGATAACCCATCAGTGAGACTCATTTACCCATCTAAGTCTGACAATGGCAGACTCAGTAAGCTTATACTTGACAGGATTCTACCTCAAATAGTTCCTAATTTGTCCTTAAAGTTATGGATCAATACCGAAGAGGCCCTAAACTGGTTTAAATCTATTGACAACATTAAAAACTTTTCGTCTATTCAGTTTGATATAAATAATTATTATTCTAGCATATCCCCTATTCTCCTAAATAAAACCCTCATTTTTGCTATGAATCGCTCCCTCATTACTAGGGATAAGATAGACATTATTTTATTAGCTAGAAAAACCATTATAGAATTTGATAACAAGCTCTGGACGAGAGCCGATACCCCAGAAAATTTTGATATACAAATGGGATCGAGCGATTCGGCTGAGGTTACAAACCTAGTGGGGACTTACCTCTTATATTGCTTAAACAAAGAAATCCCTGAACTAAAAGGTGGTCTATATAGAGATGATGCTTTATTCATCATCCCTAGTAATAGCAAATCATTCATTGAGAGAATAAGAAGGAAAATTAGGAAATTTTTTAAAAGTTTTAACTTAGACATTACTTATGAATATGGTAATAAAATTGTAAATTTTTTAGATACCACTCTCAACATAGAAACTAGATTATACCACCCATATAGAATAGAAAATGAAGTTACTAGATATGTAAGTAGATTATCCAATCATCCACCTAATGTATTAAATTCTTTAGTTAAAAGTATTTCTGAGAGAATTACTAAATTATCTTCCAACATTGATATATTTAATTCTAATTCTAGCTACTATAATATGGCCTTGTCTAAAGCTGGATATGCCCCAAAAATTGCTTTCCTTAACCCTGGTAGAACATCTCTTCTTGATACAGATAATAATAATAATAATAATAATAATAATAATAATAATAATAATAATAATAATAATAATAATAATAATAATAATAATAATAATAATAATAATGATAATAGTACACATGGTAACAATAACAACAATAATAATGATAATAATAATAATAATCATAGGTGTTATAACAGACCTAATAACTTAAGTAGTAATAGCAATGGACCAAATAAAAAGCAACCCCATTTACCTAAAAATCTAACTAAGAAAAGTAATAAAGTGCATTTTAATAGTAAACTATATGCTAACACTAGTAATAAACCTATGTTAGTAGACAGTAATGTTGAATCAAATGATAAAAATAATAAGCATCCCACAACTAAAAGAACTACTAATCATAATAATAATATTGTTCTGGGAAGTAATAGTAATCATAGCACACCCCATACCCACCCACGCAATAAATTTAAGAGAAAAATAAAAACTCTATCTGGTTAAATATACCCTTCAACTGTGCAATATCCACAAATATTTACAAAAAATTCATGAATATTTTACAAAAAAATTTCCCTTCTTCCCACAGATATAGTAAAATCTTCTCTTGTCATACAGTCAGAATTTCTTACTCTACTCTTCCTAATGTGGGTACAATCATAGGTTAAACAAAAAGAACATCAAGTCAACTAGAATAAATGAAGTTACAAATAGTGGTCATATGAATACACATAATAATCTAGCTAATACCAATAATGATGCTACTAATAATTATACAAATAGAAGCGAAAATAACAATGGCGAAAGAAATTATGAAGGTAGTAACAATATACTTAGTCCTACCAACCATAATTTCAACCAACAAATAGAATGCATCAGTAATGACGTTGCGGTTGTAACTGAAGTTGATGATAGGCCCAACTCCAATAGAAATAATAGTGATCAAGGACCTAGTTCATATAATATCAATATGCCTAATGTGGAAAGAATAAGTCCAACTGATAGCACATCAAGATATGAATTAAATAATGATGGTAATAATCAATATATACCTAATAATAGAATTGAAGAATTGATAAATGATATTAGTGTAAATAATTGTAGTAATAATAATAATAGAGATATTAGAAATAATATAGGTGGGGTTGATAACCCCATCATGTGCAACTGTAGAAAAAAGTCCCATTGTCCTTTATTTGGATTTTGTTGCACCCGTAACGTAGTGTACAGATGCATCATTAGTACTATAACCGAGAATGATATTTATATAGGATGTAGTATTAACCTGAAACAGAGAATATATAACCATAAGTCTTCGTTTGGACTTAGACATAAGACAAATAGTACGACATTGGCAAGTAAAATTTGGGGGTTAAAAGATAATGGTATTAATTTTAGCCTTAAATGGGAAATTATAAGAAAAGCTCAACCTTATAGAAATAACAGATATGGATGTGAATTGTGTTCTACGGAAATATATGAAATTTTTAAACTTAGAAATAATCCTAATCTAATCAATAATAGATTAGACCTTAGGGTATCATGTGTACACTGCTCTACTCGCACTTTTAAATTTTTTAAAAAATAGGCCTTTATTAAGTAACTAAAGTTATCAAATTATAGTACTTTACTTCTATTATGGTCATCTAGGACTATCAATTAGCACATATTTATATTGGTAATTGAACTTTTATTACATATATTCCTGATCTCTCACCTTAACATCTAATCTACTTAAATCAATCATCAGATTCCTGTATTGATTACCCTCGTTATTTCCTAACATCCTTTCTTTTTTCAATCCCTTAAACCTTAGTAAGCACATTATTATAAACTAATATAAATCCGATAATAATTTTTATTTTTTATTCACATTATATAAATAATGCTTACCTATGTGTCTTCTAAATAGTATCATTATCTTATCTTCAGCTAAAATTTTTTTAAGATAATTCAAAATAGTTTTCATGAACCCAATATACTTAATATCCTTAAACTTTACACCCTATCCAGAGCCCTTGAATTCAATACTGACATTATTTCATGATTTTTGTGGAAAATAATTACATCTCATTTTATTTATTCTATTAACATACCTCTTATTGTGAAAATATTGGTTAAAGTATTATTGTTATCTGTACCACTATACTGTTACTCTATTCAGACTAAAAGAAGAAAACCTATTTGACCCATATACCTAGGGTTGTAATTCCTCAACATTAATTCCTCAACATTTTGATAGTAGTAAAATGCCCTGATACTACTCTGACCAGTGAAACCTTTATATTCTAATACATTTTATAGCCTTGTCCATGCATACTGCTTACACCTTCCCTCTCTTTAGAAGTAATTGTCCCTTATGCTATCACCACTAGATAAGAAACAATAAAATCTGAGACAGTTAAAACTTTTGTCTAGAATCAATTACTAGTCTGATAGACTCGGCTATGTCAAGATGGATTTATGTATTCTTCCTCACATTTGGATTTTTATGTATTCTCTCTTCCACTTGGATTTGAAATGTTGCCACATTTATAATATGTCTTTTCTGCATTTTCGTGCAGCTGAAGATTGCTCTCCATATTGCATTTAATGTAATGCTCGCATTACTTAAATAAATTGGAGTAGCATGAAACGTGCGTACTGCAATCACCTTTGAAATCCGTGTTGCTTATTTTTTGATATACATATATATATATATATATATATATATATATATATATATATATACATTCTGACGTGACTCTATCTTTCTATCTATCTATCTATCTATCTATCTATCCATCTATCTATCTTTCTATCTATCTTTCTATCTATTTATCTATCTGTCTTCCTCTATCTTTCTATCTATCCCTCTGTCCTGGCCTCTACTTCACTGCTATACCCTTCTGTCCCTTCCTCCTTGTTCCACTTCCTCCCTCCACCATCCTCTCTGCTCTCGTGTGACCTGTGGTCAGCTTTCTTTTCACTCCAGCCGCTGTGAAGGCAAGACGAACTACTAGCGTTCTACCTCAGATTCGCGTTTGGCCGTACGGCTTTTGAATGATGTTTTCACTGTCCAATTTTTCCTGTCTTGGTTTGTGTTTGCCACCTTGGAATCCTCTGTGTAGTGGGTTGATCCACTACTCAGGAAGAGACTATTCTAGAGTACGTTCTGTCTTATCTTCGAAACGTCAGGTTAGAATAGAGACAGCTGATGAAGGAATATTCCAAGTGGATTTCCGTTTTCCTATGTGTTCGTTCCGTTGTCTGTAGTTCATTGTTCTAACGTCCTGTACCCTGATATGCATATATATACACATGTAGATGTAAGTATGTACATATATGTGTGTATACACGTATATATATTCTTTGTATTATTACATTATTGAACGCACACGTCCCTTTTTTGCAAGTAAGTCTACTTTATTATTCTGACGTGACTCTATCTTTCTATCTATCTATCTATCTATCTTTCTATCTATCTTTCTATCTATTTATCTATCTGTCTTCCTCTATCTTTCTATCTATCCCTCTGTCCTGGCCTCTACTTCACTGCTATACCCTTCTGTCCCTTCCTCCTTGTTCCACTTCCTCCCTCCACCATCCTCTCTGCTCTCGTGTGACCTGTGGTCAGCTTTCTTTTCACTCCAGCCGCTGTGAAGGCAAGACGAACTACTAGCGTTCTACTTCAGATTCGCGTTTGGCCGTACGGCTTTTGAATGATGTTTTCACTGTCCAATTTTTTCCTGTCTTGGTTTGTGTTTGCCACCTTGGAATCCTCTGTGTAGTGGGTTGATCCACTACCCAGGAAGAGACTATTCTAGAGTACGTTCTGTCTTATCTTCGAAACGTCAGGTTAGAATAGAGACAGCTGATGAAGGAATATTCCAAGTGGATTTCCGTTTTCCTATGTGTTCGTTCCGTTGTCTATAGTTCATTGTTCTAACGTCTTGTGCCCTGATATGCATATATATATACACATGTAGATGTAAGTATGTACATATATGTGTGTATAGATGCATATATATTCTTTGTATTATTATATATATACATATATATATATGTGTGTGTGTGTGTGTGTGTGTGTGTGTGTGTGTGTGTGTGTGTGTGTGTGTGTATGGTGGAGGTAACTATGTGCGTCCTGGACAATTGATATTGGTTCGTTTACATTTCCAAATGCTAACCGTTCGGTAAAGGCGTCCGATAGAATAAGTCCTGGATTGACTTGTGTAGGATTTTGTGCTCTCTTTCTTCTTCTCCCTCTCTCTTTCTCTCTCTCTCTCTCTCACAAAATTACTCTCTTTCATTCTCTCACTCTTTCTAACTCTCTCTTTCTCTCTGTCTCTCCCTCTCTTTATTCCCCATTAATGACAATGCTTCTCGCACTCCTCTTTTTGTATATATATTCCAAAGTCACCGTCAGCGTCTCCATCCCCCTATCGCTACCTTAACAGCCAACAGTTTCTTGTGTGTGTGTGTGTGAGAGAGAGAGAGAGAGAGAGAGTTTGTGTGTGTGTGTGTGTGTGGAGTTGCGTGTTCGTTCTGGTTAGCATTCACGTACATGTGTGATTACGTCATTTTATACTTGCCAACATAGGATACGTCATAATCTAGTCCACCCGTCCAACTCGATTTGATCGCTGACATTTCGATCTGACCTGAGTTACAAATTGGATTTATTTTACACTGTATGAAATCTAGGAGATTCTTTCAGTTCCTAAATGACCTTGTAAAATTTTACAGTTTTCGGGTGTATGTACAAGCATAAAGTAGATAGTTTCTGAAGCATGAAAGTGTATTTTTCAAATGAGTTTCTGAAAATAAGATGCCTTTTAATTAGTTCTACACATTTTGTCTTACTGTAAAATCAATGTAATACTTATAAGTAAGCAGCAACAAATTAATCGAAAAATGGAAGTCAATGACAGGATATTAGACGTTATAGCGTTTGTTTGCAGTTACATATAGTGGCTTCAAAAATACCCAGATCACATCCTCTTCAACAATTGTCCTTCATTTCCAAGCAACGATGTAAAGTTAAAGTTCTCTATCTCCACCTCTCTCTTTATCTTTCTCTCTCATCCTCTCTCTCTAAATCTATCTGTCTGTCTTTATATCTATCTATCTATTTGTCTGTCTCTATATCTATATATCTGTCTATCTATCTTTCTCTTTTTTTTTCTGATTCATATCCCTTTCACTATTGCTGCTTCTTTCTTATTCTCTTCGTTCGCTTATTACCGTACTATGGTTCGTATCTTATTGATTACTCGCACAAAAGATTTTTTTCAATATATGTAGATATCGAAATGATATGGAAAGGTGTGGCGGTTGAAGAGTTATTTTAGTGATGCATGGAAGAAATGGTAATCAATTGAGTACTCTTTGATATAGTTAATTCATCGAGAGAAACTATTCAATCTTCGTTAATGTATTCAGTCTGCCCTACCACTCTATCATCAATCATTTGATGCTATTGAAAACGGCATTTGATTCTCTCGAGTCTCGTATTTACTTTATTCTTTTTACCTTTTAACTACTGACACCGAAAATACTGAATCTTATGCCTCCATTTTCTCTTATCTATAATTACATATCTATAATTACTCATCTCTAATTACATGCTCTAAATTATTTCTAATTTTGCTATTTAATAATATATCCCTAGTTCAGTAACTAACATCAAATGAATTCACGATAACATTTTTTTTTTCTGATTTCTTAGTTTGAAATGGCTATCATCGCTCATTCAGCTTATATAGTAGTACTAAAATATATACTAATTTTGCTAGTGCATGTATATTACGTATCATAATAATACGAGGAATACATTCAGTAAATGACAACTAACATTTTTATAACTGATTATGTTGAAGTTGTTTCCTTACTACTAAGCCATCTCTCAACCGATTAACCTAAGTTTTGTGAAAGTGTGCTCTAAGATCGTGTTGGGATAATTTGTTAAGGGTGCATAAGAGAATGGGTTCTTTTGAGACTCCATTTTGGGAAATAGTAGATTATTGGAGGGGTTAAGGGTGTTTTAACCTACTGATTCTGCGTAAAAGTCATTTGATATCGATGCTAGGGTGTTGAAGAGATTTGGGCGCTGAGATAATCTTTTTTTTTATTCGACTCAGCTAATTGATTTTTACTGTGAATGAGCCACGACAGAAACTAAAATAATACCGAGATGCTCAAAATTATGACAGGAAATAAAGCTACGGTCTACGATACGTCATTAACAATAGTCATTTTTCACTGTGTAATAATTATTTCTACTCTAGGCATAAGGCCTTCAAAAGTTGTTTTTTGTGGGGGGGAGTTAGTCGATTACATCGACACCAGTGCATAACTGGTACTTATTTCATTGACCCTCGAAAGGATGAAAGGTTGCGACCATACTGGAGTGCCTCCTTGTAGGGTTAGTCGAAAAGCCCAACCCTAGTACTTATTTTAAGTCTAGTACGTACCCTATGAGTCTCTTTTATGAAACTGCCAAGTTATATGGACATAAATAAACCAACTCTGGTTGTCAAAAGAGCGTTGGGAGAACGAAAACAAATAAAAATTCACACGCATATGTATATATGTGTATGTGTGTACGTGTTTCTGTATATGTGTGTGTGTGTGTGTGTGTGTGTGTGTGTGTGTGTGTGTGTGTGTGTGTAAATATGAGCATGTGTGTGTGTGTGGTAAGTAGCTTGTAAACCTACCACATGGTTTCGGGTTCAGTCCCACTGCGTGGCACTTTAAGCAAGAATCTTTTACTATAGCCTCAGGCTAACCAAAAGCCTTTTGAGTGGATTTGGTTGGCGGAAACTGGAAGAAACCCATCGTGTGTGTGTGTGTGTGTGTGTGTGTGTGTGTGTGTGTGTGTGTGTGTGTGTGTGTGCGTGCGTGTTTGTCTCCCCAACATCGCTTGACAACCGATGCCGGTGTATTTACGTCCCCGTATTCTAGCGGTTCAGCAAAAGAAACCGATAGCATAAGTACTAGGCTTACAAAGAATAAATCCAGGGGTCGATTTGTTCGACTAAAGGCGATGCTCCAGCATGGCCGCAATCAAATGACTGAAACAAATTTAAGAAAAGAATAAAAGAAAAGAATATAAATAAATATATATATATATATATATATATATTTCCCGAGCGTCCAGTAACACAATCTGTATCACGTCCTCGCGTTGTTGTTTTTTTTTTTGTTTTTTGTCGTTTTTCTTTTTTGAACATATATATATATATATATATATATATATATATATATATATATATATATATATCGGCCCGGAGCTCTGGTGAAAGACATTGTCCCACAGTGCTGCACACCGAGATTAACCTTTATTCCACTTGGTGACGAAGCAAACTCTTTAACCAAAATGTGTTGATTTAAAAATTAAGTTTTACTGTTTGTACGTGCGTAATATTTATGTGTGTGCGTGTATTTGTGTGTATGTGTGTGTGCCTGTATATATGTGTCTGAGAAAGCGAGAGAGAAAGACAGAAAGAGAGAGAAAGAGAGAAAAAGAGGGGGAGAAAACGAAAGAGTAAGAGTGAATGAGAGAAAGAGAGAGAGATTCTATGTATGAAAGTAACTTTGATTTGATATTTTCGTGTTAATATTGAGTTAATTTGCAAGTAACAATTGCTTTTGAATGTTTTTGTCATTGTAAATAAAAGGCAACATATTTATTTACTTTGAGAGGCTGTTATTTCCATTATTTCCTCTTTAGATTGACGTAAACATTTAATGAATCAAGGCTATAGTGTTATATTGTTAATTAGCATTAATAATATATTTCACTTAGTTTAGATATATAATATATTTCACTGTATAGCCATACAGAGAACTTGAAAGTTGTCTTTTCTTTTTACGATTATTTGAAAATGAAGAGAACAATTTTCATTATATATTCCCTTAGTTCTTTTAACATTTATATAAATTTTTCCGGCTGTTGCATTTAAAAATAAGGTCTACGTATTCTGGTTGACATTTTACAAGTTAAAATAAAAATTAAGCCCATCTAAATTTGCTCGCCAGTAATTAAACTAATGAAAAAAACACTTTCTTTCTGATGGCCAATGAAGAGTGACTTATTTGCTTATTCACCAAATAAAACTTTAATGTTTTGATATATGTCTACTCTGTAGATAAAAAAAGAGATATATGATGATTAATTCACCGACAACAAATCAGCTTGCTAAGTGATTACCGAGCAGTGTAATTACCAGACGATGAAACTATTGGCAATGCATTTATCACGATGTAAATTAACTGCGATGAATTTACCAAAGACCTTATTATATTGAGAGTTAGTTTTTATCTTCTATCTAATTAATTTTGATAACAGGGGGGTAGTTGGTATTTGAGAAATATTTGGCTTTAATTTCGAGAAACTGCTTTGATGCTATCGTTAATATTACTACTGTTGGTATCGTTTAGTTGTTGCTGGCGTCGCGATCACCATCGTCGTCGTTTTCACTTACTTAATTAAGGGAGAACAAACTCCAATTGATACCATCAATTTCAGTACATCTTCGTGAGAATAAAGAAAGTGGTTTCTTATTGCCATGGGTTGACTACAACAGCTCAACATGGCAAGCTAACGGAGCACCCTTTAATGGTACATAAAACTTTCGAAAAAAAGCAGCATCCAAAATCAAGCTAACGGCACTTTTCAAAATTTCTCAGCAGTAAAGAAAACTGTTTGTAAGTGAATTAAGTGAATTAAACGACTTGAAACTTTAATCACTGGCCACATACACAACGCATTATATATTTGAAGATATGAACAGTAAGCCAGTCTTCAGTTAGCCAGTCTTCAGTTAGCCAGTCTTCAGTTAGCCAGTCTTCAGTTAGCCAGTCTTCAGTTAGTCAGTCTTCAGTTAGCCAGTCTTCAGTTAGCCAGCTACTGTTCGTGTTACAATTTCAGTAATAACTTCTCAACATTTCTTCAAATCAATACGATTGCTTTGCAATAAATATTGATTACCACTACAAATTCTTGCAATATAGGAAATATGGTACCGTTTCTCCACAGTTAAGTGAACTGAAGCAATATAAAATATTGGTGTCCTGCGATGGATTTGAATTCACGATTCATTAGTTACCAGACTAATAGCATATATATTTGGGCGTTTCCTTCTTACAAATATGGTTGCAGAAATATTAATTTGCTGGAGTTAATACACCGCTCTTGCCAATTGCACAACGTAGCATTTTTCCCCCTTTTTCCCAATATATTTCTAAATAATGTTAATACAGTGAATAAATTTAACAGAAAAATATTTTCTTATAATTCAAGATACTAATATTTTAAAGAAAAATAACGAAACTCTTAAAAGATGTAGAGAAGAGAATGTTTTACTTCAAAACTATTAAAATTATTCAAGCTGACATTAGATTATCTTCGGTAGGTTGTCACATGTTATATATCGAGTTGAACAGATATAGTATGTTGGAAAAAATCTACATCATCTGCTATTGATGAGTAATTGTAATTTAATTGTATTACAATGGCGGCAATCAGAGTAACTATTAAAGTGTCGTTGTTCGCCTCAATACTATTTGAAACCAGCGAGCCACGATTTTATGGCTTTAGTATTATTGTTCACTTCAGAGCGACAGACGACACATTTTTGTTTTCATAAGTTTGTGTGTTATTTTCTTCACTAAAGTGAGAAGTATCTCTCTCTCTCTCTCTCGGTCGCTCGCTCTAATTCGTTTCCTCCCTCCCACTCTCTCATTGTCTATCTTGTTAAACACATTTATATAAAACATTAGGAGGGAGAGAGCCGCCATCCCAGCTGACGTACTGCGCCGTACTATGTTAGCCATGGCAGAGAGACCCCGAGAATGTTCTCTTGGAGGTAGCTGCTATCTAAAGGATATGATATTCAAACCTTCAATATTTTTATAAACTACTGTACTTTGTTTATGTATTGCACACTTTACTTAATAAATGTGCTTGTTCAAGAGGTAGTTATTCGCATTTAAAATGTGTTCCATCATTATGAAACACTCTGTATTAGTTGCATTTCTTCGGCCCTTTTATTTCGGCATCGTTTCTATCATCCTGTTACCTACTCGTTATTCAATCAGATCTAAGATCCAGTTTTTCTTTCTTCCTATCATTACTTCTCTCAACTCAAATTTCGATAACTGTACCAAAGTTTGTATCACCCCTCTGTCTCTCTCTCTCTCTCTCTCTCTCTCTCTCTCTCTCTCTCTCTCTCTCTCTCTCTCTCTCTCTCTCCTCTCTCTCACTTTCTCTTTCTTTCTTTCTTTCTTTCCGCTTGCTGTTCTGACATAATATTAAAAGGACAGGCACACAAACATGTATGCAACATAAGTGTACTTAAACAGATCGTTCGATCTTCTAGAAATAGCAAATAAATGTCCTCAGATCACATCCTAATGTCTTAAAAAAGCGAAACATATTCTGGCCAATACAGTCTCAGATATAAAAAAAATATTAGTTGGTCGTGGCTTAAATGCTTTTAATCACAAATTTGTTCAATGAGGACTGACATGGTGCTAAACAATAATAAAAAATGACGACAAACGAAAACTAAAATATATAAAAATATTTTATAAAAAACAAATTGTGTAAAAATAAACTAATGATATTTCACAGTCTCGTTAGCTTGACAGCGAACAGACTCGAGCTAATTATCTATATTTGAATTATTCAGTTTGTCACTCTGTGTTCGAGTTTAGGCTTTCAATACGCTCAACTACGAAACATTTTTTATAATAAGGAAATAAGTTCGAGTTATGCGTTTTCAACAACCTTGATTATGAAATGAAATCGAAGACATAACTAAAATCTTTAACACAAATGAAACACATTAGATTGTTATAATTTCAACCGTACAATTTTTTATGGAATGATATTGAAGACAGTCGAAATCTTTAACATATGAAACGTATTAGAATGTTACAATTTCAACGACCTCAGCTATGGATTGATGGCAAAAACATAATCAAAATTTTTAACATAATGAAACAATATTAGGAAAATTTATAAATTTATGCGTATAAATATCTGAAAAAATATTTATGAAATGTGGAATTTCCATGAATCCTGTTAGTTCTTTATTATCTATAATTAACTTGTCTTCGAATTCTTTGTCAACTTTAAAAAAAAAAACAGAAAAAAAAAATTATTTAGAAATGATGAAAGGATAAGCCACTCATAATACAATTAGAACACAGATGTACGTGATATTTTCTGTTAAACTAAGTCACGCTCTATCTTCAGCAGCTGCTTATAAAAAGGCTATGGCATAAGTTGGATATATGTTACACAAGTAGACAGAACATGTTTTAATAAGTATGATTTGCTGAAGCGGAATAAAGCCGTTGATTTTCTGAAATGGAAAAACCTTTAGGTTACTAATCTAATGTTTTGCATAATCAGTGATCCAAATGTTCATGTATGGTGACATTTGTGCTTCTTTGAACAGACAGGCAGGCAGACAAATAGGAAAACAGACAGACAGCTACAGAGAGAGAGAGAGAGAAAGGGGGAGAAAGAGAGAGAGATACTGACAAATAGAACTATATTCAAACATACATAACTAAACACACAAGTGCGTATATAAGTATATGGTAAGTATAGGTGAGTATATGTCCTTACTTTCACTATACATAGATAAATATGTGTGTGAGTGTGTATGAAAGTGTGTGTCTGTGTATGTGTGTTTGTGTGTCCGTGTGTGCGCGTGTGGGTGATTGTGCGCATGCATGCATGCATATATGTACGTATGTATTATGATGTGAGAGTATACGTGGGTGAACACAATGTGCTGTATAGTGTGCGTAGATGAGTTTGTGTCGTTACTTTCGTTTGTATGAGTGGAGTGTGAATCTGCTTGTGTATGTGTATAGCGTATGTGTAATGTGTATAGATGAGGTGTTTCATTACTGTCGTTTCGTAAACAGTCATAAAGCGAATGACATTTTAAGTGATATTTTCTGATCGTTTAAAGGAGCTGTCATTTGATCTGAAGTTGTTTTGATAATCACTTCGTATTTCACTGAACAAAACTGTTATAAGTGTTTGAGGAATATTTGTGGGTGGGTATTTTCTTGGGGTTTTATTACGTAAATTTGTCTTCTGTATTCTTCACCCTGTCGATATTCTACGATAGAAAATATCAATGTATTTGACAGAATTGTATAAAATGACAAAAAGTTGGAAGGCAACTTCAGCAAGGAACCATATAAATACATATACACATATATATACACATACATATATATATATATATATGTGGGGGGTGAGAGAGAGAATGTTGTTTGTTATGGCCGGTAAGAGAGTACCGCTGGTTTTGCACTTATAGAAGAAATAAAAGAATCAAAGGAATTAGTAACGAAAGATGGAAACAATATCCATCTAAACACATCGAAAGAAATTATAAAAGAAACGAACATAAAAACGGTCAGGTACAAATGCCTAAACATCAAAAAATAAGAAGTCGAACAAGCTACTAAACAGCAACTAAAAATATTACTTAGAGCAATTTGGAAGGATATGGCCTTTGTAACACATGGAAAACGGTTCGACACTGTGGAAGTGCGTTTTGTAACAGTCAAAGAGGCAAAACAGTATTCCACAGTGCAACTAAAGACTGAAGAATTCCAGCTCATGCTGACATACCTAAGTCGGCGCGTTACAAAAGTTAAAATTGAGGAGGTGCCCCCTGAAATAAATATATATTTGCTGGTGGTGGCTGTCCTCTTTGATATAGAAGACACCGCCACAATACTGTGTTGTTGGGCCTTTCCAAAAGACTTTATAAAAATCTCGTGGAGACGTCCACACCAAAGACCAGGGGGACAACCCTGCCAGACAACAAAATGTTACTATCGAACAATGAGAGAATATCCATTGTCCTAAAAAGGACATTCAATAATCAGTAATCCTGATAAATTACTCGGCATACCTAGTTCAACTACCCACGTTGGACGGGGCGGCTAAAAGTATGAACAGTAGGAAACTAGAACAGATATCGCTAGAAGCACTCGGTCATGGGAATCTACGAGAGACTTGGGTCGGGTGTGAATGAAATCAATGGGTGAGAGTTGGATGAGTTGGATGAGGTGAAAGGAGAAATGTAACATATAGTAAGAAGTTTAAAGGAGCGAGTGATAGTTCTAGTAGCAAGGGATAGAAAATAGAGCTTCTAGTGATTGATAAAAGTAAATATTTTTGGCATGATAAGAGCGTTGAAAATTTACGTGTTCATTTCTAATCTAATGCAAATGCGTGAATGAATAGAGTTTTTTTTATCTTTTGTCTTTATAACAGCTGATTATTTAAGCGAGATTTGGAATTAAATCACAAGGAATTGTTCTTATTTGATGAAAATTGCATGGTACATGGAAATAATACCTCATTAAGGAACAGCAAAGTAATTTTCTTACCATCAAACAAACATCGTTAATTCAACGAAGGCATCATACAAGCCTTAAAATCCTATTATCGAAGTGACATTTTATACAAGGATTTTCACCGAAATCAATTATATCCATTGCTATCCATTGCTATCCATTGCTATTCAGATGCAAATACAGTTGCAAAGCGGATATCATTACGTATTGCATTTGCTAGCTAAGTCATAGAAGTAAATCCCTAAGAAAACTTTAAACTTATCTAGAAACAAAGAGGGATTATCTAAAGCTAGTACATAGATTCCTGTTTGCAAGGAATTAGAGCATATTACAAATGAAATTCTTGACAGATTCCACAGACGATATTAATATATATTATATGTATCATATATTACGTGTGGAGGCACAATGGCCCAGTGGTTAGGGCAGCGGACTCGCGGTTTCGATTCCCAAACCGGGCGTTGTGAGTGTTTATTGAGCGGAAACACCTAAAAGCTCCACGAGGCTCCGGCAGGGGATGGTGGCGAACCCTGCTGTACTCTTTCACCACAACTTTCTCTTACTTCCTGTTTCTTTTGTGCCTGTAATTCAAAGGGTCATCCTTGTCACACTGTGTTACGCTGAATATCCCCGAGAACTACGTTAAGGGTACACGTGTCTGTGGAGTGCTCAGCCACTTACATGTTAATTTCACGAGCAGGCTGTTCCGTTGGTCGGATCAACTGGAACCCTCGACGTCGTAAGCGACGGTGTGCCAACATATATGACGAGTTTGGTGGATGAAGAAAATATTCAACATTTTACAAATTTACCTCAAAAGGTTTAAAGTTTTCCAAAGAATATTGATGTTTTAGCTTCGTATTTTCTGTGAGTTATTGAATTATGTAAAAATCTGAATATGTATTTGAGTGAGCTGTTATCGTCTAATAAGTGTTGATATATTGAAACAAGAAGACAGATTAAAATATTTTTATTACACGTTTTTCTTGGTTTATACTTGGTTTATAGATTTGATTGTTTAGAAATTTGAATGCATTATTCAAGTGAAATATATTTTTCTATTAAACGTAGATATATTGACAGAAAATAGCATATCTATAGCTATCTGTTTATAGCTATTTATGTTTGCATAATCCATTATGTTTTCAACGTTGTCCAATACTGTGGACACTTGATTCAAGAAATTCTGTGTTAACCAATCTGCTAATAATTAGTATAATTGTTCACTGCATTTTTAGGCATCAGTTTTGCGAATTCTTTGAGGACTTTTTTCTGTTGTTATTGTTAGCACTTGGGAATACTTCGTATGCAGTGTATGCCACCCAAGCTTGAATGAATTGGAGCTGTCAAAATGTTTTCCTTTCTTGAAGTGCGACGGGATGCTTGTTCAGTTATTTGCATGATATGCAGTGGATATGACTTAGCCGTCTATATATTTAAAATCAAATACTAACTTTCTTAGATCATTAAATTTAGTAGTTGATGATTTTGTCCTCACAAAATCAAGAAAATTGCAGTTTCATTTCTACAACCAGAAAATGCTGCGAACTGCAGTGATTGTTATATCGTTTGCTTCTTTATTAGCAACCCTCCAATGTTGTAAAGTGCGAATTAAGCTCTATTTTATCTTGGATAAAGATTGGGGTGTCAAATATACCATTAAGATGAAAAAGCGATTCTTGAAATTTTGTTTAATATCCTCTTCCTCTACCGAATGCGATATAAATAAATATTTACATATATATAAATAAATTGGCGCAACGAAAAGTCTTTACACCAAATAATAAATGTTTTATAAATAAAGTCTTCGTGTGTTTTTGACTGGCTAAGCTGTGTTTTATACATTGCAATCGTTTTCGCTTCAGATCAACTCACTTGTCTAGCAAGTACACTTCCGAAGTATATGTATAGATTGATGTGTGTGTGTGTGTGTGAGAGAGAGAGTGAGTGAGTGTGTGAGTGTGTGTGTGTGTGTGTGTGTGTGTATTAAAAGAGTATAAATATTGTCTGCTTAAAGTGGAAACTACGATGATAGTCTCGGAAATATATCGAACTGCTATTGATATGCAAGGTTGAATGAACTGGTACTATACGCTTTTTTAAAACTTTCTGCAATCTGATAGGATAATTGGTCAGTTTCTTGTTTCTGGTTCTAGACTTGAAGAAACTACACCAAATTCTGAAGAAATTTTAGCTGCTCCTGCAACCAATAATCAGATGCGAGAAGCACTAAAAAATACTCGTCGTGGCATGAAACCTCAATCTGAAGAATTTTTTAGTTAATTTGGCTATTATTCAATTGGTCATCAACAATTTCATTGTAATCATGTTGTTTCCGTTTTGTACATTAGCCTTTAGATTTTCAAATTTTTGAACATCAGGGATTCATAAACTATAATTTTTAAAATTTTATTTTTAATCAGAAACTTATTAGAGTTAGAGGGCTTACAGCTGCATGCGATTATTTTATATAAGTGCGTCTATAAATGTTAAGAATATTTTTTCTATACAAATATATTTCGTTTGTTTTCAACGTAATTACATTTCCATTCTTAATATATTGAAACAAAACCATTTTAAAATTTCAAATTAATGTTTTCGTTATTAAATGCACATACTTGCATTATTTTGAAAACTAATACAGCTATTGCAATATATTCCGTTTCTTTAATCATGCAGTAATATGAATTACGTAGATTTTATATATATATATATATATATATATATATATATATTAATGTATATATTATTATTATTATTATTATTATTATTATTATTATTATTATTATTATTATTATTATTATTATTATTATTATTATTACTGGTATTTGTAATGTATCTTATGTGTGCAAGCAGATGTACGACTGATGCTGTTAAGTTTAGAGCACCACAGAGATTATTATCATCTAGTTTGCTTCCCGTATAGTGGTTAAGCATTTACTATACTTATTAGTATTACTAAATACAATATGCATAGCAAATGTTGGAGAAATTACTAAAAATACAAATCTATATTATTTGTTCCTACATAAGTTACATAACTGAGGTTATTTGAAACTTTGCGTTGGATGTATGCATCACGAATCTCATAAGAACTCGTGGTACATAAAAACATACATAATTATATCGTTGTCAGACGAAAATCATCTGCTACGGCCGCTGGAACTGTTAAATCACATGATTTCACCCTGTTATGGGTTCCTCAGTAACAGATGTCCAGCAGCGCAATAATAGCCGGATCTTTCGTCAAGGATATAAAGAATTTCAGTGTCTAGTGAGACAGTGCTGTCACAAATAGCAGTGAACATATTAAAAAATAAGTAAAAGCAACAGAAGTAGTAAATTCCGCATTAATTCATCATAGATGTTCTCTTTTTCACATTCACTGGGCATCTGACTTCTACAACAGTGCATGAATTTTGTTTCCTGTCCCACAAAGCAATAACACGTCTGTTATGTGTTCCACCTGTATTCCTTGTTTTTAAACGTGTGAATACATGCTGGTTCTGACATGCCTTTTATGTATGCGTCAAGGCAATCTGTGGATAGCATTATAAGAGGTTTCTGCAACTGGATCATGCCTCAACGGCAGATAGTATCTTGTAGACATTTGGGGGCAGCTGTTAATGATATGGGTGATATCTTCCACACTGGTATAGCAGAGCTGGTATTTTCTGTCACAGTGTGGAAGTTTGGTGATATCTTTGCTCCTCTTCGGTTCCCGGATAGCAAAGGCGTATCCTTCTAGGCGGGATGTAAGGTATCTATCATAGGTCCAGGAGAGGCTACGCTTCCTGTCACTGCTGTTGCTATCCTCTGGCTTACGGGATATGTACCCATATATTGCTTTTTGTTGGTATGATGCCTACTTCTCCAAACCTCTGCTTAGGTAGACCAGTCTAGCCTCCTTTGGGTCGCATGAGACTGTTGAATTCTCAGCATACTTGCACAGTAGTTCCTTTTACTGTTAATATGGACGTTGCCAGTAGTGCTCGGTACCTTCCTAGTTTTGATATCTAGGTTGCGTATCCCGTCGAGTGTCCAGTCTAGTATTCCAAATGTGGATACTAGCACTGGCACTGCAAAGCATTGTGGGGTATAATCTTGTTAACTGCAGACGGTTCTGAGTTTCATATTTTCTGGGGTCTACAGAAATACTCTTTTGTTATTCTGGCTGAAATCAAAGCACCAACGTATGCAACATTCTCATCACTTGTAGTTTTCATCGTGAGAGATAGGGTAGATATGCAAGCCATTGATGTACATGTTCTTTGGCTGACAATCTTTCTTCAGTTGACTATCATGTATGATCGTTTATCTTGCCCAAATTTCATTCCAGTTTCTTGAAAATGTAACTAGGTTCTAATTGTCTCTTAATGTTGATCGTGCTACTGGAAAATAATTTTAGATCATCAACAAAATTCTGTGGGTGACATTAAGTTTTATTCTCTTCTGCATATACCAAGATGTAGCCTCGGTATTTTAGTAACAAGGATTCACTGCCAGTACAACATGACAGATAAACTATTACCTTGGAATATTGACTGTTGATAGCTTAATTCTGTTTGTAAAAATAAGTGTTGTTTTTGTAGTTGTCAGTGATAACTGTGTGGACCATTTGTGGGTTAGTCTTTCAATGTCATTCACTGTATAGCTAGTACTTTGGCAAGTATGTACGCATGCATGTATGTATGCATGTATGTATGATTATTTTTGGAGGAGTGGTATGAAAAATATGAAAAATGAGAGCAAGATTAATTATAACTAATAATTTTTGCCCTGAAAAATATATTGTGTTCTCCAGATATTGTGATATAAACCAAGCTGTAATCTCTTATTTCGCATTTCAGCTCCAGTTTATTTTTGATATATTTTTTCCCTTTTATCTGTAGTCATTTCCACTTTAAGTATTATAGAATTCTTTCTTTCAGTGATTGTCTAGCAATCTTGTAAGTATAAATAAAATTCACAACATAACCGACTCAATAAATAACTGGAATATTATTTCTAACGAAATATCTAATGCAAAGACATATGAAGTGAAATGTACGACTAATTTTAATAAGCTCTCTTCTTCACAATTGGAACTTTCTAACAAGTGCATTGTGTCATTAAGGATGTGATGGCGCATGGCTCAGTGGTTAGAGCGTTGGGCTCACAATCATGAGGTAGTGAGTTCGATTCTTGCACCGGGTTGTGTTCTTGAGCAAAACACTTTATTTCACGTTACTCCAGTTCACTCAACTGTAGAAATGAGTTGCGACGTCACTGGTACCAAGCTGTATCGGCCTTTGCTTTTCTCTTGGATAACATCGGTGGCATGGAGAGGGGAGACTGATATGCATGACGACTGCAGGTCTTCCGTAAACAACCTTGCCTGGACATGTGCCTCGAAGGAGACTTTCTAGGTGCAATCCTATGGTCATTCATGACCGAAGGGAATCCTTTTTCTAATAACCACATGCAGGTAAACGAATAAGCAACTTCCTGAGTATTTAAGACGACAAAATCACAGAAATAATTTCGTTTCAAAAAAGGGTTTCTAATTTAGGTACAAGGTCAACAATTTCGAGAGGAGGGGATTATGTCGACTCGGCTAGTTTCGTGGTTCTTTATAATTTACCAACCCCGGACGATTGAAATATGAAGTTAACCTTGGCAGGATTTGAACTCAGAACATAAAGTGATGAGACAAGCGCTGTTGTGCGCTTCATTAATTCAACCAATCTAACACACCGGTGCCTGTTTTAATAATTCTTTCCACCTTAGGCACAAGGCTTGTAATTTTTGGGGAGGGGAACTGTCGATTACATTGACTCCAGTACTTGATTTGTACTTATTTTATCGACCCCGAAAGAATGGAAAGCAAAGTTGACCTTGGCTGAATTTGAACTCAGAATGTAAAAGATAGACGAAATGCCACTAAATATATATATATATTTTTTTTTTTTTCAGCGTGCAAACAATTCTGCCAACACGTTGCCTTTCTTGATTTAATAATGAATGTATTATTATCTAAATCTAATAGGTGGATTTTTGTTTCTTCTTTTCTATCGTGCAATTCTGTAATTTTCATCATTGCTCTACTTTCACCTTCGACTAATAAGATAATCTATGAAAATCTTGTCTAGCGTTTCATATATTTAGGTGGTTTACATAAGATACGTATCGAGAACGGAATCCATTACCTAATATAGATCGATTTATATCTAATACAGATCGAATATTTTCACACGCAAATTTTACAAATGACGTGATATGTGATGAAATTCTTGAGCATCTCTTCTGTATAATACAATGTTAGCTATATAATTTGTATCATGCAACATCATCAGCTCAATCTTGTATACAGCATTTTATCTAAACATTCATTCACTCAAATTTCTAACTTGTATGCCAGCTCTGCAGAATTCAACCTATTTATTCTTCTTATACATGCAGCGTTAAATCTTCCCTAAAGTTCGACAGTTTTAAACTTGGCATTTGTGTCCACGCTCACGCTATGAATGTTTATATCCGAAGCACATATTACAGTAAATAATTGACATTTTATTATCATACTTGTCCTGTTGTTCTGTACATTGTAACACTTTACATTATGTGGCATTACGTGACTCTATGCGAATCATGTTATATTCTTGCATCAATCCTTTCACCTATCCTCGTTTCTCCCCACCATGTGTTTCCTTGTTTCATTCAGCTGGGTACTAGCCGAATGAAACAACGAAGACATTATCTCACATTGCTATATAGTCACTTTACTTATTTTGCTAAATACTTTCTTGTTTTATCTCATTTTCTACATTTTGCATCTTCATTTCACGTTGTTCCAGTCTACTAACTGGCCAAAATGAGAAATCCTGTGACGGGCCGGCATTCTGTCCTGGGGTTGGAGGAATAGATACGCTACAGAATCCAGGGAAGCAGTCTTATGGGCCTATGGTTTCGGAGGGACCTTTGATATTTGATTACATATGTGAAAACAAAGATGAGCTAAGAGGGATAAATCTAAGTGGCTAGTACCATGCATTTGAACAACATAGACAAATACAGGTACATCAAATGCCATACAACATAAATATAATTTGCTAAAATTACCTCTGTCTCTAGAGGAAGTATCACAAGTGAGCGGCGACTGAGACCAGCTCGATATGAGAAGATAATATAATCTCGAAAACCAAGAGTCCACCAAAGTTGACGTGCTATCAAACAAAAGGATGAGATATCTTCTCTTTTCATATCGTGTTCATCCTCTGGAGGCGGAGAAAATGTTAACAATTCAAAAGTGTATGTTGTATGTCATTTCATATATATGTATTCGTCTATGTCGTTCATATTCATGTCACTAGCCATTCTGAATTAATTATTTCTATTAGCTTCATTTCTGTTTAATTATGCAAATAACCTAAGCCATAAATGCATTCTACTCATTTTGGTATATATTTCTAAGTCCTCTGCGTGCTGCAATTGAGACAGGACAACTGTCCTGCTTATGATGTTTATCTGTGCATGTCCACTACTACTTTTTTATCTTCTTTTCCATTACGGCACGTCAACTTCGGTGAAATTTTGGTTCATAATATCATCTCCTCTTCTCATAGAGAGCTGGTCTCAGTTGTTATTTGATAATTATGTGTGTCCACTACAAGCGGAAATGCAGACGAGAATCGTCTCAGTGTACTGCACTTTTTCAGTGGTAGGTGTCTGGTGACCGCATACCAGCCAAATCTCGCTGTCACGGTACATAGAACACCAATGTTTCTCCGTCACTGGTGCAGTAAATAGCTAGCAGGCTTATTAGAAAATAATTATTAGCGAAGGAAGCAATGGGTACCCATACCAGGCGTGTCTCATCTGCTACGATGTATGCCTGCGCTTTTATGCACCTTGCGTCTATATTAAAGAATCTCTTAAAGCGAACGCCGCAGTATTTGGCGTTCTAACAAGACATCCACGTTAAGTTAGATATAAAAATTGATTTTTGGTACTCATACTGCTTCCATCATTAATAATTATTTTCTAATAAGCCTGTAAGCTTTTAGCAGTATCAGTGACTGAAAAGACAATGATCCTTTATACATCGTGACAACGAGATTTGGCTAGCATGCAGTCACCGGCGGCTGCCACTCAAGAAGTGTATTACACTGAAATTACATGATCTGGTTGTTCCGGCGCCCATTCCAGACGATTCGTGTCTGCTATGATATATATCTGTGCTTTGATGCACTATACGTCTATATAAGAGGACTTCTTAAACGAATACAGCAATATTCGGCATTCTAACAAGATATTCACGTTAAGTTGGATATAAAGATTGCTTTTGGAACTAATACTGCTTCTCTCTCTAATAATTATATACAAATATGTATACGTATGTATATATATATATATATATATATATATATATATATATATATATATACACGTATATATACATATGTATACATGCATATATGGGTACAGGATATCACCAACTGTGTAAACAACATGAAGTACGAAAACAAACGAGTTAAATACGCAAACAACGAGAGAGAGAAATAGAAAACAGGACAAATAACAGAGAACGACCCTTCATCAATTGTCAGCTGTCTATCCACTCCTCATTTCAAGCATTCAATGACAATATGTGTCTTCGAAGACAGTTGCTCCCATAAATTCAAAAATAAAATTTGGTAACAAGAACAGGACAGTGGAGACATACAAGGAAACCAAACGAAAACAAACATGGAGGTTGTTTAGACCAGAACGAGAAGAAAATTGTGAACGCTGAGAGAAATATTTTCTTTGAAAAGAGAAAAGATAGAAGATAGAGATAGAAGACGTCCAGTCCTTAGCACGTCGTGCAGGAAAAGAAAGATGAACATGTGAGGAAAAGAAAGATGGACGATGGTCACGTGTAAGCAACAATAGAGAGAAAAAGAGAAGGAGGGAGAGAGAGTGAGTGACAGATAGAAAACGGTGAAGGGGAGAAAAAGGAAATTAGAGAAGGATGGGAAGAAAACATTATAGAGTCGCATCAAAAAGGTTAAGATAAACTTACTTGAAAATGGATACGTTGCGTTGAATTAAATAATAATATAAATGATATATATATACACACATGCATATATGGGTACAGGACGCCACCAACTGTGTAAACAAACGAGTTAAATACGCAAACAACGAGAGAGAAATGGAAAACAGGACAAGTAACAGAGAACGACCCTTCATCAGTTATCAGCTGTCTATCTACTCATTTCGAGCATTCAACGGTAATGTGAGTTTTCGAAGACAGTTAGTCCCATAAATTCGAAAATAAAATTTTGGATTTATCGAGTGTCAAAAGTTGGGAGCAAAAACAGGAAACATAAATGTGCACATATATACCCACGCATATGTGTGCGTGCGTATATATATATATATATATATATATATATATATATATATATATATATACATATATCGGTAACTGCAGTGTATTTGCCTTTAGCAGTTGAAATATGTGACAAACATATTTCAACTAACTTAAATATATATATATACATGCATGCATACATACTCACGCATGCATGAAGACTAATACAGGTGTATCAAATATCATACAAGATAAATTTTTGATTTGTTGAAATCATCTCCTCTTCGAAAAAAGAATAAACGAATGCCGTGTGGCCATTCCGATCAACTCCGCGCGGGAAGATAATCTCGAGAACCAAGAATCCTTCGAAACTAACGTTCCATTAAGAAAAAACAGTGTTTGTCAAGAGACAAGTAAACAGATGGTGAAACATATTTCTGGCCTAACATGCGTCATCAGCACAGTAGTTGTTCTATTGTAAATCCAACAGATACGATGCATATAGATATACAAAAGGAGTAGAAGATATCGATGACCATAATTTAAAATGAACCAGGAGAAAATCATATTTGCCAGTGGCATAGACGTAAGCAATAAAAATGAAAATTACCACTGAAAATAATTTTTTATATATGCGCGCGTGTGCGTATGTGTGTGATTGTGTGTGTAGCGGGGGTCGGGGGCTGTAATACTCATACACATAAATAAAATACTTACGCATTCTTACTCTTATGTATGTGCATATTTTTGATGCTGTTGCTGTTGTTTACGTCCAAATGATCTTTAATAAAGCACTCCCATGACTAAAGGCATTCCATTTGTGACCATCCAGCTTTCTTTTTATATTCATGTGTGCATTCATTGCCTGCTTATGTATGATTTGAATGAGATTTCTTTAGTATTTCTCTATAAAAATGTATGTCTGCAAGGACGTTCTAATGTATGTATTTAGCTTAGGAAGAGAAATACATTAACAATAGCCGACCGATTCTTCTACGCATAGCACCAATACTTGTTCTATATCATTTTATCTTTAAATTGAATATTCAATGAACATTATTCTTCATTAATTTCAGTCTTGCGCAAAATATAGAAATATTCGACGACGCAGTATTATTACTAAACATGAAAGAAATCAATATTTCTGGTCGTTTTTGCTTTTAAGGTAAACCAACATCTTTAAAAAAAATCAGGTGTAATGAAAAAGAACAGAGGGGGAAAATAACATTATAAATTAGATAATTATTTTTCATCCTTTTTCCTTTCACTTCTTTTTCGCTTGTCTTTTCATCCTCTGGGAGTTGCTATCTAGAAATCTTACTACAATAGGACGAGAGACGTTAAGGGAAGTATCTACTTTTCCTTAACTATTCCTATTACTCGTGTCACTTCCTAATATCATTTCTTTTTCCTTTCTCTCTTTCTCTCTCACTCACTGTGTGTGTTGTGTGTGTGTGAGTTTGTGTTGTGTGTGTGTGAGTTTGTTTGTTGTGTGTGTATGTGTTTGTGCGTGGGCTTAACCTACAGTACATCTGCGTTTTGAGTTCTCTACACTGCCGGGTGTGTTACACAATTGTGTGTCACTTTCCTCTACATACATACAAACATACATACATAAATGCATACATACATACATGCGTACATATATAACTACATGTGTGTGTATGCAGATATGCACACATGTATGCATGTCTTTACTGTTTATTAGGATTCTTCCTAGATGGAGGGAACAAGATACTAACAAAGAAAGGAAGATTCCATCACAGGTATTTGTCTAAGAACAACAGTAATTGTAAATGTGTATGTATGCAAGTATATATGTATGTATATATGTGCATGTGTGTGTATGTGTCTGTGGTATGTATACGTATATGTATAGCTGTATGTACACACACACCCATACACGCACACACACACGCACACGCACACACACACACACACACCCATATATATATATATATATATATATATATATATATATATATATATGTATGTATATATATATATATATATATATATATATATATATATATATATATATATATATATATATATATATATATATATATAGTTGAAATCTACAGAAAAACAAAAAACGAAGACAGGTGTATGAACAACAAGCAGGTGTATTAGTCTGACGCTCGGGGAAATGTAAAAGTATTTTACGTTTCGAGACTACGCTCTTCAACAGAATGGTGTGTGTATATATATATATATATATATATATATATATATATATATATATATATATATATATATATATATATATATATATATATACAAGCATGCACACACATTTATTCTAAATTATCAGACTGCGTTTTCTTTTATGGTATATGAATCTTGGGGGGTTATTGCTTCACGAGATTATCTCCCCTTCTCATTCGGAATTTGTCTCAAATGACATCAGATTATAGATGATTTTACTTTCTCTAGAAGCGGAGATGATTTCAGTAAACCAAGAATTTATGTTGTGTGGTATTTAATAAACCTTTATTTGCCTTCACTGTTGAACTACATGTCTCCCTCTGAGTTATTTCCTTGGTTCATTTTCGAGTACGCGCGCGCGTGCGTGTATGTGTGTGTGTAAATATACATATATAAATTTATATTATATCCTCACAAGCATACACATATAACGAATGTCTTGCTCTCTTTTTGCTTTCGTTTATTTGTTAACTCTCTGTTCGTATTCCTGTTTTGTTTTTTTATCAATCCATCATTCTGACTATGCATGTATCCACTTGGTTGTTTACCCGCTTACACTATTCATTTATCCGTCTAGCTAAATGCTAACTAATACTTGATCTACAAATCTTTGTGTGTTTGTCTTTGAATATGTATGTCCTTCTGACTACCTTTTCTATTCTTCTGTGTCTTCTAATCTGTTACAATATTTGTAAATTATAGAGCGCCGTTAAAATTACTTTACAGTAATTCCTCACAACTGGGAATCGATACAGTTACTGTGAGATTGCTTCGCTTCTCAGCTGAAGTTATATCACGGACCATTGCTTTGACGGTCACAGGCTTAATAGGGCTCAAGAAAGCTCGTCACACGATCGCATTCTTCTAACGTTAGATATGAAACCTGCTGCCTCAACAAATAGGTCAATTCCACTTGGTATGTACTATAGAAGAAATTTACTCCTGCTTAACCAACTTAGTAATCCAGTTTCTATTCGAGCCTTGCTTAATTTCCCATTACTTTCATCGCTAACATTAGTAGTTAAAGACTGGAACTCAGCTTAAAATTACAGAATTAATTCGATATTTGCGATGAAACAGTGGTCGAATGACCCGATAGGTGCAAAGACAGTTTACAATTATTTTGTGAAACAGATAAAGAGCGTCTCTAGAATGCAATTCGAAAATGAAAGACGTTGATGTGTAATCAAATGTTAAGGATAGCTGCACATCCTGCAACTGAACCGAAAGCATTGCTATGAGATGTGAACGATAACTTTGGAAAGGGTTGAAATGAATGATAAGTTCTCAATGATGGAGGAGGCATAGACAAAGTGCTGATGATGATTCGAGGTATTCGGTGTGGGATTTATTTGAGGAAATGAGAGGCAGAGACGTTGAACCAGAGTGAAATCCAGGTAAGACTGATAAGTGAGCGGGAGAGAGGTGTCTAAATATGCGCAGACACAAACTTTCGGAGTGAAGTTTAAGAAAAGAGTATTGATGGCCTGGCCAATATCGATGAACAGTAAATAAGATGAGAATTTTGAATCTCAGAGAATAAGATATGTGCTTTGAATGTGAGTAACAGGTAATGTGTGGAAATTAGGTTGGATAGAAGTGCTTGCATATTTAAGATAAAGAGAGGGAATTGACAAGAGAGCTTAGTTCATTGAATTCTCTGCCAGAAGCCTGGTCTAAATGTTTGCATCAGAGTGAACTCCGCTAAAGACATCTATGGGCCAATTCATAGCGTAAAACCAAGTGGTGTGGTGCACATACCACTCCCAAAAAGTATTGAGCTGTCTCTCACTTGTTTCAGTCACCAGATTGTGGCCATACTGAGGCACCGCCTTGAAGAATTTTTGATTGAATGGATCGACCGCAGGAATCATTTTAATTTCAAGCCTGATACTTATTTTATCCGCCTCATTTGCCATACCTCTACGTTGCGGAGGCGTAAACACACCAACACGGGTCTTCAAGCAGTGGTATGAGAGAAACACAAAGACAAAGACACACACACACACACACTCTCTTCCTCCTCTCTCTCTCTCTCTCTCTCTCTCTTTCTTTCTTCCTCTCTCCCTTCCCCTCTCTCTCTCTCTTTCACACATACACACATGTATGTATGCATGCATGCATGTATGTATGTATGTATTTATGTATGTATGTATGTATGTATGTATGTATGAGTGCTTCTTTCAATCTCTGTCGACCAAATCCACTCACAGGGCTTTGGTCGACCCGAGGCTATAGTAGAATTTTGAACCCGGAACAATGTGGTCGGGAAGCAAACTTCTAGCCTCACAGCTGCGCCTGCATATCTGATTATTTATCTTTTGTTTATTTGTCTGTTTGTTTGTTTGTTTGTTTGTTGTCATCGATCAAACCAGTTTTCTTATTCTAAAACATTCCACACAAACATAAACACACATACAAATGCATAAATCTTAACGTATACGAAAACATAGATTTGCACGCACACGCATGCGCACGTGTATCCCCAGGAGATGTCGTGTTCCTGAAAACTAGATTATTTATTTAAAAGTATAAATATAGTCACTGCTGTATTTAGACTTATCATCAATATATCATTCTCCAAAATATCTCAGTATTGTATTCCGAGGGAGAAGTCTATGAGAACATTTGACAAATTATATGTGTGTATGCGTGTGTATATATGTATTTGTATATATGTATTTGTATATATATACTTGTATATATGTGTTTGCGTGCGTGCGAGGGAGTGAGAGATAGAGAGAGATAGAGAGAGAAAGAGAGAGATGGAGACACAGAGATGCTTGAAAAATCTTTGAGCAACGCAGATAAAGTGTTGAACAAAATATGTAAGGTGATGTCAATGAATGAAAAATTAAGATAGAAAAGATATTGTGTTAACTTACATACGTTGTTTAATATTCCTATAACATTTCAGAGAAAATTTATATATTAAAACAGCAGAAAATAAACACGACAAACTTAAGCGCAAACTGGCTTAGCTAACTACCTTTCACCTACAAACCTTTTTCAACCGTTCCAATTAATTTGTCACATATATTAACCATATTACTACAACATAATTTATTATATCTAAAAGTTTCGTACAGCTTACCCTATTTGAATAATGAATAAGGCAGTTTTAATATTAATTATAATAATAATAATCTTGCACTAACACCTAATACTGAGAGAACTAGTAGAAATTCTTTTAACCATGAGTGCTAAATACATGTGAATAAATGCCTATGCAACTGTAAGAACAAAATTGTCAGCCCTTTAGAAAATCAATGTTTAAGGAAAAATATAATTTATCAGTGTAAGGTAATAACAGAGGATCGGAAGTATTATTACACAGGTTCATCTGCTACAATTTGGAAATCTAAATTTCATAATCATTCTCATTCATCTAAGTATAGAAGAAAAATCTTAGTAAAAGCACGTGAGATTTAAAAGATAGTAATATTAAGTATGATTTAAAGTGGTCCTGCACCATCGTGTAATATTGGTAATTCTACATGCAATGTTTACCTTGAAGAAATGTATTATATAATTACTTCTAAATTATTTTTATTAAATTTTAATGGGAATTTTACAATGAAATGTTGCCACAAATTTTGGACGGTATTTAAATATTTCAGTTCTTAATTATAATTAATTTCATATGTTATATGATAAGCTTACTTTTTCTAAAACAGTTTACTATATTCAATAAATAGATAACTAATTGCCGTGACGTAAAATCTCTATTTCTAATTGTCGTAACGTACAATTCTTAGGTTTATTTTTTATTCTTTCGTTATCCACTGACGTCACCAATAGCTGAATACAAAGTAGCTTTTCTTAGATAATATTTCTTCTTAGCGTTCTTTTTGAAAGCGTTCGTGCGCTAGAAATATTTCTTTAATTCACTTTGAATTTAACGAATTCTAGATCACCTTAAAAACGTTGTGTATTTTCAGAAATATTAATTTCAATATTTTCTATATCATCTTTCTTTATCCTTCATGGCTGTCGTAAAGACTGCACGTATCCTATCTATCTCTCTCTCTTCTATCTTTTCTCTTGTCGAAGTAAATATTTCACCAGCGTTCGCTATTTTACCTTCGTCTTGTTTAACATCCCTCGTATTTGATGTTGTTTATGGTTTGTGACGTCCCGTACCCATATATGCACACACACACACACACACACACACACACACACACACACACATATATATATATATATATATATATATATATATATATATATATATATATATATATATATGCATATATATATATGCATATCCTCGCGGGATCATCTTTCTTTTCCTTCAGGGCTGCCGTAGAATCTGTACGTATCCTGCCTATCTCTCTCTTCTATCTTTTCTCCTATTTTCCATTTGTTTCTCTCGTTGTTTGAGTATTCAACTCATTTGTTTTCGTATTTCATGTTTTTTACAGTTTGTGACGTCCCGTACCTATATATGCACACACACACACACACACACACACACACACACACACACACACACACACACACACACACACACACACACACACACACACACATACACACACACACACACACACACACACATATATATATATATATATATATATATATATATATATATATTATTTATATTATTATTTGATTGAATGCTACGCATCCATTTCCAAGTAAGTTAATCATATTTTTGATGCGACTCTACTCTATACTGTTCTCTTTCCCTATTGTTCTCTCTCTCATCTTTTCTCAAATTCCCTTTTCTCTCCTTCACCGTTTTCTATCTTTCTCACTCTCTCTCTTTCTCCTTTACTCTCGTTGCTCACACGTGTCCATCGTCCATCTTTCTTTTCCTCGCGTGATCATCTTTCTTTTCTTTCAGGGCTGCCGTAAACTCTGTACGTATCCTGCCTACCTCTCTCTTCTATCTTTTCTCCTATTTTCCATTTGTTTCTCTCGTTGTTTGCGTATAAATAATATATATATATTATTTATGTTATATATATATATATACACATACATGCATATATATACATACATGTATATACATATAGACAATTAAAATGTATTTAATGAACAGGATAAGGGAGAAGTAAAAGAAAAAACTATGAGAATAAAAGGAAGACAGAGGGGAGAGAAAACTAGTGTGGCAGACATCAGAGATGTACTAAGAAATAGGCATACGAACAAAAAATATATATGCGTGAAAAAGAGCTGTAAGTGTAAAATATCACAATAATTTTCTAGATAATTTTAGATGAATATACATAAATATAATTAAACTTCATTAAGATACTTCATTTATGACATCCTGACACACAGCTGTGCATATCACGGGAGATAACTTATTTGAGCCACATGAATACTTTCAAACACTTCATTGGTTGATTTCTAAGTGTTTTTATTATTATCTTGTTTATTTTTATATATTTCTCTTCTGTCTATGAGTTTTCTTCCAACAAAGTTTTCACATACAAAATTCACCTACGTACAACCTTTTAAAGAAATTAAAAAACATAAACAAATATCGTTTTGTTATCATAAATTAGATGTTGTTTGTGTCATAATTTTTAAAATTCTATTCATATATCCTTTTCTTTTTTCAGAAACTTCTGTTTAAAATATGGTTGATAGTTTGGTCTAAATATCTATGCCATACAGCTTTAAACGCGAATAAAAGAACTCTAGTATAAATTAACTATTCAAATATATAAAGCAAAATTCAACGCAATTCGTATAATAGATTTGTCATGTAGTAATAATAATTCTTCGAAGGATTTTTTATTTAATTTGTTTTCCTTTTTTTCTTAGATTTATTGTCGTCTGAAAATGCTTTGAATCGATTTTTGTCCACTGTTATATTCCATAGAATGATTCATTGTTATTATTCAGCAAATATGTACATTGAATAATAGTAAATACTAACATGCTTTGATAGCAAACATATGAGATCAAACAAATACAGGGTTACATGAGATACATATGTAGACAGACAGAAAGATATTTGTTCGGAGACACGTTGATACTCATACACACGTACAGATATATATATGTATGTATGTATGTTTGTATGTATGTATGTATGTATGTATGTATGTATAAATATATATATATAGAGAGAGAGAGAGAGAGACGTGTATGACTATACATACATACATACATACATGCATACATAGGAGCCTCAATTCCTGCTGGAGACGAAACGATGCCGTAGTAATATACGGAGTGGCCTGTGCATTTTGAAACCTGCCGGAACCCATCCATCTTCAAGTATAATCACAGCCAATTTCTTCTAGAACGAGAGAAGAGCAGACAGGCAAGAACCGATACAGAAAAAGAAGAATTGACGACCGTGCAGGAATGGTATTTTATTTACTGAGTCCGATAGAATAGAAGGCAAGGTTGACACCGTAGGTTTTCAACTCAGGTCACGACTGCTGGGCAAGCCATCGACGCCCACATAAATATGTATACATAGTTGATGTTCGATCTCACTGTGTGGCATTTTAAGCGATTGTCTTCTATCAAGACGCCTGGTCAGCCAAAATACTTGACGAGAAATTTGGTGTGTGTGTGTGTGCGCGCGCGCGTGTGCGTGCATACACGGAATGGGTCAAAAGTCACGCACCGAGACATGTTCAAACGCTCTGGAATTGTCAAACATGCTTTAATTTTTCTAAAATTGAATAAAATAATGCATAATGAATACGGACGCAATGTCGCTAAGCGTTTGCTCGGCGTGCTAACGATTCTGCCAGCTTGCTGCCTTAGTATAATAATAATAATAATAATAATAATGATAATAATAATAATAATAATAATAATAATAATAATAATAATAATAATAATAATAATAATAATAATAATAATAATAATAATAATAATACGATGTTCACTTAATGCACTTTATATATACACTTTATATACTTTATGCACAATTTTATAGACTTAATACACAGCACTCTCCATCTCTCTATCTTTCTCATTCCTCGCCTTACCCTCTTATTCTCTCTTTTTTCTTTCTCTCTTCACCTTTTCCTTTAACTAATCACGTGAGAGCATTACAGACTGGCTGAGTAACGGAGGAAACAAACTTAGTTCAAAACAAAAGTTACGCATTCCACTCACCACCACCTCCACCTCCACCACGCCCACCCTCCCATTTCCCTCCCTCCCCCTTCAATTAATCGCGTGGAAGCGTTACGGACGGGCTAAGTAACGGAGTGAGGAGCAGAATTATTAGATTTAGCATTTTTATAGTATACACTGCTTGGATTCTAGGACTAGTGTTGGCTTTATTTCTCACGTTGTATTCGTGTTTTGTTCCGTACATTAACTTGTTGAGTTGTTAGGACAGCTGGTGTTGATTTGTGCTGGTTTTATGTAGTGGATTTATTTATTTATGTAGTGTTCCATTTGTGGAGTAGGATTGATATGCTTTTTCAGTGTAGTGGTATTTGTCAGTGATATTTTTCTTCATGTATTATGTGAACATTGCATGTCTCCTGGCGTAGAATTTTGTGTCTTTAGTTTAAACTGGCGTAATGTATCTGCTAGCTTCTACCGTAATGTTTGTGTCTAGAAATGTTACTATAATCGGAGAAATGTTAAGGGAATTATATCAAAGAGTGGACACTGTTTTAGGATGCGACGGCGTTAATGATGATAATGGTAGAGAGAGAGAAAGAGAGAAAGAGAAAGTTTAAATGTGCTATGCTGATTGTGTTAGAGTATGGAGGTGGTAGCATTCTCAGCAGATGAAAAATCGCCGACATATAATCATATGCGCGTACACAAGCACAATTGCGAATATGTGTGTGCGTGTGTGTGTCTGTGTGTGTGTGACGTGCTTAGAACTGCCCATAGTCTGTTGTGACGATGATGTTGGTAAGGTTAGCTAATGGTTGTGGTGTGGTGCTTTTGGTCGTTCTTGTGGTTCTACGCAATAGCAGTAAGGAGTTGATAGCACTACACAGTAGGCCCTGGTTTTAATAGTCATCGACAAAAGAAAAAGATACAAAGACAATATAAGAGAGCGTGAACATTTACTGAAATAACTGTCTCTCCTTTAAAAATCCCCAAAGTGGATAATGTCTCTGCATCACATAGTACGCTAATGCTCCTTTGAGAAACACCGAAGGAATCAAGTAATGCAAAGACCTTCAGTAGGTGTTGTGATTATCGTTTGATTCAATGACTCATTTAAAGACCCTTCATGAGCCAGTCATTCTTTGACTTTCACGCAGTCAAAGCAGTTCCTCGAGAGCATCTGGTAGTACAGTGGGTTAGTATTCATGGCATTCGAGAATATAATAAACACATCGAATTTAGCCCTTTATTATAGTTATATCTGTGAAGACGCGTGGCTGAGTGGTTAGGATGTTCGGTTCATGATCGTAAGGTCGTGGGTTCAACTCCTGGCGACGCGTTGAGTCCTTGAGCAAGACATATTATTTCACGTTGTCCAGTTCACTCAGCCACCAAAAATATGTAGAGACTGCCTTATCACATTCTCTGTCACGCTGAATCTTCCAGAGAACTACGTTAAAGTACGTGTCTGTGAAGTGCTCAACTGTTTACATGTTAATTTCACGAATGGGCTGTTCCGTTGGGATCGGATCGACTGGAATCCTTGTCGTCGTAACCGACGGAGTGTCAGTGATAGTTATATCTAAACTTTGTAAGTAGTTTGGAACAGTAACAGTTATTAATAGTGTAAAAAAAGGTTTGTTTCCAGAAAAATATGTAAGAACTGGAGAGTTAATAATACATAACAAATTCAATTTTCAACGATTCACGTTTTATTTTACATGCACGTTGTATTTGCTGTCTTATACCATGTGCACTACACAAATAATTCTTGGTCTTTTGCAAACATCTAGTGAAGTATTATTTACACTGCTTTTAGATACAGAACTTTAGCATACATTTGTTTTCTAGATTTTCTTTTAATATCTCAGTTTCCCCTAGTGCATTGAGTATAGCGAGCATTTCGCCCACATAGCCAATACATACATTATTTAGTTGTTTTGCTTCCAATTATTTTCTGTTGTGACAATGTGAAATGCCATGAACACGAAGCCTAAGGGTGATTCCATAACTATTCCATATGTTGTTTATGTTCGTTGCATTCTATTCAGCGAATGAGTACTTTTGATATTCAGAAGACAAATTCTTGCTTTAGTATAATTAGCTGGTATCGTCGGTGGCTTTATATTTGAGTGGTGGTATCGCTTTTACTTGTTTCAGTCATTTGACTGCGGCCATGCTGGAGCACCACCTTATATGGTTTTAGTCGCAGAAATCGCTCCCAGGACTTATTCGTTGTAAGCCTAGTACTTATTCTATTAGTCTCTTTTGCCGAACCGCTAGGTTACGGGGGACATAAACACACCAGCATTGGTTGTCAAGTGATAGCGGGGGGGGGGAGACAAACATAGACACACACATGTAGACAAATATATATTTATGTATATATATAGATATACAGCAGGTTTTATTTAATTTGCTTTGCGGGAAGAGCTATTCTAAGAGCGCCTTCTGCCTCATCTTCGAAATGCCTAGTTTAGAATAGAGGCAGCTGATGAAGGAAAAGTTCCATACGTGGCTTGTCTGTTTTCCTGTGTTCATTCTGTTGTCCGTTAAAAAAAGTTCGTTTTTTGTGCTTTGTTTATGTTCCCGTTCCTTTTTTGTCCACATTTGTTGACGTCTTGTACCCGAATATGCATCTATATATACATGTAGATGTAGGTATGTACATATATGTATGTATATATGCATATGCTCACATATCATTTGTATTATATATATATATATATATATATATATATATATATATATATATATATATATATATATATATATATATATATATATATATATATATATATATATATATATATATATATTTATATAGGCGCAGGAGCGGCTGTGTGGTAAGTAGCTTGCTGACCAACCACATGGTTCCGGGTTCAGTCCCATTGCGTGGCACCTTTGCCAAGTGCCTTCTACTATAGCCTCGAGCCGACCAAATCCTTGTGAGTGGATTTGGAGACGGAAACTGAAAGAAGCCCGTCGAATATATATAGATGCATGTGTGTATATGTTTGTGCGTCTGTATTATGGCCCAACATCGCTTGACAACCGATGCTGGTGTGTTTACGTCCCCGTAACTTAGTGGTTCGGCAAAAGAGAACGATGGAATAAGTACTAGACTTACAAAGAATAAGTCCTGGGGTCGATTTGCTCAACTAAAGGCGGTGCTCCAGCATGGCCGCAGTCAAATGACTGAAACAAGTAAAAGAAAGAATATATATATACATAGGGACGTGTATGATTGGGCATAGAAGAAAATATTACTCAAGGAAATTCCAACTTTTTCTGATTTTCACGTTTTATTTACAATCTTATAATAATATAATATAATAACATGTAATGAAATGATAGAATATTAAATGTCCATTCTCACTGAACTAAATATATAGTTACTATGAGGATATTTAGACTTCTTATAGGGATATCTTTATCCAAGATGCAGTGGTTTAATATATTGCATTTTGAAGAGGTATTTCTTCAATTAATATATTATATAAAATATCATAAAATATCAAATATTACTAAGTTTGAAAGCAGAGAGATCTAATGGATACAAATTAATTTATTAATATCTTCACCTACAATTGTTATATATATATATACATATATATATACGACGATCTTCTTTCAGTTTCTAATTGAATTTATGAAGCACATTGGTCATTGCTAGCCTGTTGGCGAGTTTGCATACTTGTGATTTATTACTAAAAGGAAATATTCTTTTGAAGTACTTCTGCAGAATAGTTTTAGCCTTTGTTTATAGCTTGAGTAACTGAAATTTGCTATATGTTTTATAAGGCTTTTGATGAGATGAGTTCTATTCTATTGTTAATAGGTATTTAATTGATATTATACATTTAATGTATGGATTACGTATCTTAATAGAAGAGGTGTCTGATATATTTACTGCGGTAGTTTCTTATAGTTCTTTATCTTTTATTCATTGGTTAAAATACCTGTTGTTGATTTGTGCCGGTTTTATTCTGTGGGTTTCTTTATCTTGTACTTAACTGGTGGAGGAAAATCTAAATGCTCTTTTATGCAAGTGTTTTGCAAGAAACAACAGCAACGCAACAGATTACACAACAGAGCACAAAACAAAACTAAAAAGGAAAACAAAGATACGACACGTCGATGCAGTACAGAATCGTCCACAAAATTAGATGATTAATGATAGAAGGAATGCTCGTAACGACGCGTAATGCTGAAATAAACATACACATAACATGCACCTGCGATGACGTAGGCAGAAAAAAAACACAACAATAATAATTTCATTATTTACATTATTTACATTTGACGGATATTCGTCCTCATCTTGTTTGTTGTTAACACAACGTTTCGGCTGATATACCCTCCAGCCTTCGTCAGGTGTCTTGGGGAAATTTCGAACCTGGGCATATGCCCACGGGCATATGGCGTAGTGGTTAAGAGCGCGGGCTACTAACCCCAAGGTTCCGAGTTCGATTCACGGCAGCGACCTGATTAATATTAATAATAATAATAATAATATAATAATAATAATAATAATAATAATAATAATAATAATAATAATAATAATAGTAACATCGATAGGAATGAGAACCCAGGTTCGAAATTTCCCCAAGACACCTGACGAAGGCTGGAAGGGTATATCAGCCGAAACGTTGTGTTAACAACAAACAAGATGAGGACGAATATCCGTCAAATGTAGATAATGTAAATAATGTAAATAATTCCTCATCTCTTAAATATAGAACTGGAATAATAATTTCATCTTGAAATGAAATTCTCAAGATATAGGAACGTATGTGATGGATTGGGAATCTTCGCTGCTCAAAAAAAAAACTACCAGAAACCCATAAAGAGGTATAATAAAACTTAATAAAACTATGGTGTTTTCAATACAACATATCAAAAAGAAAAGCTGTTGATCACATATGCAAATCTAAAAACTGCTTGATAAAACAGCCATAAACGAAAGATTTGCAACAGAATTTCAGGAGAATTTGATCGAACCATAAATACTCACAATGGTTTAAGATAGAGAAATCATACAAATGGAAATTCTAATGTTAAAGAACGATATCAATAAATCTGTTAGAAACATTTATTATGCAATATATACTCAGCTCTTGATAATATACAGACATCTCTTTCACGATGAATTAGACACAACAGTATAAACAAAGTAAACTTTATAAAGAAAAAAAAACACTCTAATCATACATGAAGATAAATTCTTCAACCTATCACAGCATACATTCGACGCAGACCAAATTATGCTCTTTAACTTCGGCACCAACTTCCACCTATAACATATATGTTTATCTTCACTTGGTACGAGAAAACCTTAGAATTATAAACATTACAGACGATTAGCTTCCCGACTTACTCTGAGATTAAAATAATAAATATTGATATTTAACACAAGAATACAAAACCTTCAAAACTAAATTCAAACAATTCGATCAAAAACAATAACGTGAAAAATAATATAGTAATAGTCATAGACAAATATATTTGTTATAAACTGTTCAATGTTATAAACTGTTCAATGTTATAAACCTATTCAATGACAAAAATAAATTTACAAGCATTCGGAAGCGTAATACAACCCAATTTAAATTTAATAACCAATTTAATAAACTAATTGTGTCAATAAATGCACAAATAAGAGCCTCTTATGTTCCTCGCATTTAATGAGAATTTACCCAAGCACATATTTACAGAATATTAAATATAAACAAAAGAAACACCAATTTCCGGACAATTATATTTCAAATAAATACACCAGTACACAAGATGCTAAACAATAAGACAACATCATCAAGCAATGCTGAAATATAAAAGTATATAGTCATCTGAAGAGTCCCTGAAGATAATGCAATCAACCATCGATCTCGGCAACATCACTTTAAATATATGAAATGCTTTTACTACAGATCCAGTAACAAAAATAATGGAAACCATATTAAATAATGTATAGAAATATCCAGATTTCAAGTCACCGTCTTTAACAGCTAATGTGCAACATAAGAATACATTGACTGCCTACAAAGAAAGTTATATAAGCCAGACATGGAGTAGCTATGTGTATACCGTTAGTCAGCATTCGCAGCATTTCTATTTTGCAACAACAGAAAATAAAGTGTTCTCAAATATGTATGTATATGTTGGTGTATGGATAAGGACATGTGTGTGTGTGTGTGTGCGTGCGTGTGTGTGTGTAGACGATTTTAGGAGATAGTCAATAAACTGGAAAATTCAACGCCCGAGGTAGAGCAAAGCTTCATACTCTGACATAAACATTCAAATGAGAAAGAAATAGGGTACGTCACGACTATTTACACACGCGCACGCGCCTGCGCACGTACGTACACACGCGCAGACGTGCGCACACACACACATACACACACACTCACACATACACACAGGCACACACAGACACATAAATACATATATATATAAGGAAATAGCAAATGCCCACACATGTACAAAATGTCATAGATAAAATCCCTACTTAGAAGAGTGTTTAGATTCTTCTCCCCAGCCGCATGATTAAATGAAGAAATAGAATACAGTCCATATTAATCAACAACGACTATTCTATAGATCAACCTAAAAAAAAAATAAAAGCCCCAAAATTTTAAACCGTGTTAACCATACAATAAACCACAAATCTGTAAACTCGCCAACAACTACTAATGACCGGTGAGATTTACAAATTCAAGAGGAAAACGTTAGAATATAAACTTCACGAGTACTTTCAACTCTAAGTATATTCCCGTATATCTGAAGGTAAACTGTCAGAATCATTCGTATTATAGTCCACATGTCATTTGGTTGGAATCTACAGTTGGGTATGTCACAGAGCATCTTCAGAAAATAATAAAACAGAAATCATTTTATGTTTCATTGAATCGAAATTGGCATTTTTTGAATTGTGTATCTCGAACCCAGCATTTTATCACAAAATAAACGATATTACCAGCATATTGTCAGTAACCACGTTGAAATCAAAGAATGTTTTCTGAAGTATTATTTGTTGTAAAGTGTTGTGCAAAAATATCTTCGTCTCTTGTTAAAATTAAAATTGAAATTAAAATTAGTTTTTTAGAGGAAAAATCTCATCGTAATGTTTATATGCATTTATACTTTCGGAAGAATAGAAGGGACATAATTTCACAAAACTAATTTGCAAAGTATGTCTTAATATGGTGTACAATTAATATTATTTATGCCAGAATAATTTTTATCTATACTAATTTTTACATAAATGAATAAAAATGCCTTATTTTCAGGGGAAATAATTCACTTTAAATCAAGATGTTTATAATTTGAAATATTCATAATATAATACTAGAAATATATAATATTTAGAATAGGTTCTAGTTTAAAATTTAATTTAAATTAATATAATTACATTTAAGATAATTCAATACAAGATAACATAACTTGAAAACTTTCTAATGTCTTCAATATCATTATTATAATTACCCTTTTCCTATATTAAAATTGCTTAGTTTATTAGAGGAATATAACATATCGTAATGCTTATAATAAACACACATACACACACACACATATATACATATATATAAAATACTTATTGACACACAACACATACATGCATATATAGATACATATACACATACATAGACACATACATATATATATATATATATATATATATATATATATATATATACACGTATACACGTAACAATACGTAATACATAGTATTCATTTACTCAAATATATTGTATGTAATTTGTATTTAATATGTATTATTTATTAATTATATTATTATAAGAATATAATATGATATTATATTGTGTTAATAAATTTTAATTTTTGAACTGAAAATTGTATATCTCCATTTTCTAATCATTTTTATATATTTAATATATACCCATGTGAATTCCAAGTTTTTTCTCTACAAAATTGAGTATTAAACAGTGAAGCCAGTGAAAGATTGGACGTTTTCATCCCTATGTTCTTTGTATTGGATTTAATTTAAAATCTGTGTGTGTGTGTGTGTGTGTGTGTGTGTGTGTGTGTGTGTGTGTGTGCGCGCGCGCGTATGTGTGCCTGTTAGTTCATGTGTTTGGAAATATGTCTACGTCTACACTGTAATTTCGATGTTTTGCATTGAAAAATAAAGTCAGGTTTCTTTTAATTTCAGAAATAGAAAGTAAGAGTGAGAGAAAGTTGTGGTGAAAGAATACAGCAGGGTTCGCCACCATCCTCTGCCGGAGCCTCGTGGAGCTTTAGGTGTTTTCGCTCAATAAACACTCACAATGCCTGTTCTGGGAATCGAAATCGCGATCCTATGACCGCAAGTCCGCTGCCTTAACCACTGGGCCATTGTGCCTCCACAAATGCTAGTTTACCTGGAAAGAAACAATGCAGTTATCAATAAAAAAAACGCGTTTAAATTAATATATGCAAGATTTCATCACACCTTAATAATTACCCTATAGCATTGTAGGTAGCTGGGTAGATAGGTAGGTAGGTAGGTAGGTAGGTAAGTAGGTAGGTAGGTAAGTAGGTAGGTAGGTAGGTAGGTAGGTGGGAAGGTAGACAGGTAGATTGGTAGGTACGTGTATATATATATATATATATATATATATATATATATATATATATATATATATATATGCGAGTAAAAATAAATACAAAAAAGGTGGTTTTCTTGTTTGATTGTGTATAGAGGAATATATTATTTTGTTTAAAAGAGTTCCAACACTGTCTGTTTTTTATGTTTTATTTATATTCCTGCAGAACCAATGTGGGGTATAGAATATGGAATATACAATATATAATATAACATACAATATATAATATAAAATAAAATAAAATAAAAATGGATGGCACCATGAAAGAAAGTATTGAATGTAGATGAAATATTGAGTGTTCAATATAAAGGATGATCAAATATATAAATATAAATATACAAAGGCGACTCGAGTTTCAGGGCTATTTCCCTTCGTCATGGCCGGTATGACAGACTTTAACAGACTATATATATATATATATATATATATATATATATATGTCTGTGTGTGTATATATGTATGTGCCTGTGCCCGTGTGTGCATGTATATATATATATATATATATATATATATATATATATATATAAAACAAAAATTAAGAAAATAGAGATTAATCAATTGATAATTATATTTATTTATTGCAAACATAGACATAATCCATGACAGCTGTTTCGATTCTGACTTCAGAGATTTTAATTCAAATAATCAAATCATTATAAAGTAGAATCTCGCTGGAGATATAAATACGAGTGATTAGACAAACAAAAGAAGGGCACTCAACACATTTTTTGGGAGTTACATGTATAGATCAAAACAGTTTGATTCAGACTCCTTGGTACTCTGAGTTTCAAGCGTGTGGCTAGTCTTCGGTCATATATATATATACATACACACACACACACACACACATATATATATATAATGAAAAATATTTCAATACAAATGTATTAATACAAATGTATCAATTTCCAGCAAAAAATAGCCCTATAAGGGTATATATATATAAATTCAGAAGAATGGTACAACAAGGTACCGATATTTGCTGGAGAATAGCAATCGATATAAAAACGACGCTATTGTATAGCTTCACTGCGTATATACTGGCAAAAATGCGTGTGTGCAACAAAACATGAAAAACTTGTCTTACCTTAGGAAGAACATCCGAAAATGAACAACCCAGAATCTCCAGCGAGATTCTACTTTATAATGATTTGATTATTTGATTATATATATATATATGCATATATATATAAACATATACTCATTTATATACATATATAAACATATGTGTATATATAAACCATAAAAATCTGGAAATATGACAGGCGAATATATCTATTTAACCACGTGATATCCATAGGATTACGGCCGTCCCGCAACCTCCTTCATGTAACGTTAATTTCGGTGCAGAAAAAATTATACTTACATGTTTGCGTTAATGTTTGCTCACATTATACAATACAATTGCATATTAGCAAATCGATGGTAATAAAGAAAGCAAGTTCATTAGATCACCAGAACATCACGGTTACACCAACGATCACCACGATGTGTGTGTGTGTGTGTGTGTGTGTGTGTGTGTGTGTGTTTTCATTGTCTTCTTGCCTTGACATCGACCAGTAATTGTAACTAAGCGTCACTGTCATTCAAGAGATGCTTTCGCTTCCCATCTTCCACGTAACCATGTCTGGGCTGGTGAGATATTATCATACTAAGAAATTGGTGTGGGTAGGTGATGGAAATGGTATCCAGTAATACAAAAACCATGACGCTACAACCGTATCTGGTAGCTCAAGTTCTTCAATTCTGTGGATGTACATACATTTATTCAGCAGCTGACATTATATTAATGGTTTCTCCTATTGGTCTGATGCATCATTTTCTATCATTGATAAAATTGTCAGCATTTTTGACGACACGCAAAAGCTAGTATATATGTGTGTGTGTGTGTGTGTGTATATATATGTGTGTGTGTGTGTGTGTGTGTATGTGTATATGTATATACATATATATATGTAAATGTATATATATATATATGTGTGTGTGTGTGTGTGTGTGTGTGTGTGTGTGTGTGTGTGTGTATATATATATATATATATATATATATATATATATATATATATATATATATGTACATACACACATACATGTATATATGAATGTATGTATGTATGTAGCCAGAACACAGATAACATAAGTGTAAATGAATGTGTAGGTTGACAGCTTTAATTATCCGAATTCATACGTACCAAAAATCATCGTTATATATTAATAAGATTATACATGAAGCTATGAAGCGACAATAAATTTGACACATTACACTTGCGCATTAGTGACAGGTTTTGGAAACCAGGTGAAGAAATGTTGGTCTTAGTGTTATATAGATATAGGATATTGTCGGGTCATAAAATATATTATTAACGATAGTCGTTTAATGTGAAAGAGAATCATATAATTTTAAATCATGATGTACACATTGTACGTACATATATACATACATAAATACATACGTACTTACATATATGCATACATACATACACACATAAAAGATATATATGTATACGTGTATGGGTGTGGGTATATATGGGAGACCCCCTTCGGTCATGAATGACCATGGGATTGCACCTAGAAAGTTACCCTCCGAGGCACAAGTCCGGGCAAGGTTGTTTATGGAAGGCCAGCAGTCGCCCATGCATACCAGCCTCCCCTCTCCGCACCACTGATGTTATCCAAAAGAAAGACAAAAGCCGATACAGCTTGTCTTGCTCCGTCCTTGCACCTGTTCTGTCCGCTGTCGTACGAATGCCTTAATATGTCATCTCCACCAACCACAGTCTGATGTTTTCCTCATTCATATTTGGGTGCCGAAGAATTTAACAAAGTCCTCGTTCCAATTTTTACATGGTCTTCCCCCTCCTTTTTTCTGGACTTAGTGATCACTGTGTCAGTTTCCTTTTCCATCTACTTCTCTTTCTTCTAAATACGTGTCCCGCAGAAGACTATTTCAGAGTTTTTATTTTCCAGATCATATCCGTTAAACTTGTTGCCACTCTTATCCTGTTGTTTCTTCATTTATTTATTTTGTTATTCTTCAGCATTCTCCTTTCCATGGCTCTTTGTGTTGATCTTAATTTATTTTCAATGCTGTTGTTGGTAGCCCATGTTTCTTATGCCTACGTAATGTTTGGCAACACACACAGGTTGAAGACCTTTCTTTTTAGATACATGGGCAAATTACTGCTCATGATGTGATTCAACTTATTAAAGGCTACCCGTCCTAATTGTATTTGTCGCTCAATTCCTTTGGTTTGATTTGTATCTTATAAGCAGATTATTTGTCAAATATAGGTGTATTGATTCGCCTGTTTACATTTTACTATTACTACATTTCCAGCTTTGATTAGATGGCTAGAGATTATTTTCGTTTAACTAATATTAACCCATTACCTACCAGTGATCTCATATGAGATCACTTAAAAATTACAAATTTTGTAATTATCTGTCAATATTTACACATATCTAACCTTTTTGCGATATCTTCTAGGTATATTTCTCTAATATTCAAATGAGGTTTGCTAATTTTTCACCCAATATATCGCTTATTTCTATTTAAAATGTTATTTTGAAATGTTATTTTGATCATTCCAGCGTGTTTCTAAGGCTGTTTTATGCTAGAAATCAAAGTTTCATAAACAAAATTCCAGTTAATAGAATTATGGGAGGTTAATAGAGTTCTAGAAGGCGGCGAGCTGGCAGAATCGTTAGCACGCCGGGCGAAATGCTTAGCGGTATTTCGTCTGCCGTTACGTTCTGAGTTCAAATTCCGCCGAGGTCGACTTTGCCTTTCATCCTTTCGGGGTCGATTAAATAAGTACCAGTTACGCACTGGGGTCGATATAATCGACTTAACCCGTTTGTCTGTCCTTGTTTGTCCCCTCTGTGTGTAGCCCCTTGTGGGCAATAAAGAAATAGGTATTTCGTCTGCCGTTACGTTCTGAGTTCAAATTCCGCCGAGGTCGACTTTGCCTTTCATCCTTTCGGGGTCGATAAATTAAGTACCTGTTACGCACTGGGGGTCGATGTAATCGACTTAATCCGTTCCTCTGTCCTTGTTTGTTCCCTCTATATTTAGCCCCTTGTGGGCAATAAAGAAATAAGAATTATGGGAGGTAATGGGTTAAGTCTGAGTCCACATTTTTTGCTTTCTTCTTTTAGTTCCCTGGGCATTTCTGTTGGTTATTCAATGCTCCTGGAAAGGAGTACAATATCATCAGCGAATTTAAGATGATTTAGCATGCATCCGTTTGTATTTATTCTTTTATCTGACCACTATAAGTTTTTTTTAAACTTTTTCTAATACAGATGTGAATAATTTGTGTGATATAGTAACTCTATGTCTGACTCCTTAAGCAATTTTGAAAGCAATCATTTTGTTGTTTATAGCTGCTGTAGTTGTACAGTTGGTGTGCACATTCTCTGATAACATCATGTTTCGCTTAGCAGATTATTATAAAACCCAAACATCTTCTGCACTAGCTCAGATAATTCAAAAATTATTAGTCATGGTCTAATATTGGTTTTGTTTCTTTTTCCTTACTGTATAAATTTCTTTTATCTTTTTATCTTTTATTTGTTTCAGTCACTGGACTGCGGTCGTGCTGGGGCAACGCCTCGAGGGGTTTAGCCGAAAATATAGACACCAATGCTTATATTTAAACCTGGAATTTATTCTATCGGTGCTCTTTTGCCGAACCGCTAAGTTACGAGGGTGTAAACAAACCAACATTAGTTGTCAAGTGGTGGTGGGGGACAAAAACAAGCATACCTATACATATATGTATATTTATGTCGGGCTCCCTTCAGTTTTTGTCTACTAAATCCACTCACAAGGCTTTGGCAGGCGCAGGGCTACATTAGAAAACACTTGCCCAAAGACTGAACGCAAGGTCACAAGCTTCTTGGCCACACATTGTTTTACATGCGAATGTGTCCTTAAACAAGCTATTCTCAAAAATTCTATTTCCTACATTAACCAGAGTCCATTATTGTACATTCACTCAATTATTCAGTCATTACTTTGGTAAATACGATGAAGTCTATGTATGGTTGGGGCAGTTTCCCATGATTGAAACATGTCAAGAGCTGTCTTTCGTTCTTGGCGAAATAATTGAAATAACATTAGTCATCGATAAGGCGGTGAGCTGGCAGAAACGCTAGCATGCTGGGCGAAATGCTTAACGGTATTTCGTCTGTCTTTATGTTCTTAGTTCAAATTCCGTCGAGACCGACTTTGCCTTTCATCTTTTCGGGGATCTAATCGACTTGCCCCCTCCCCAAAAATGTTGGGCTTTGTGGCTAGAGTAGAAAAGAACATTAGTCATTGATCAATGCTGTCTTTTTCCCCTCACATCATTATTTCTAGCTAACTTTTTGATACTGACTTTGCTAAAAAATGCTTGCACAAACTATAGCTTTTTAAGTACGCTGACAGGTATTAGGGAGCTAAGGTAGTCACCACAGAGTACAGTAATAGAACATTGAAATTGACGAGTATTTGTTAATTTGCAGTCATGTGTTCAAATTCTACATTTGATGTAGCATAGAGAGTTAATTTGCCTTAGAAACACTAGATCCGAAGAAGAACCTTCTACAGACTCGTTGAGCTTACTAGAAATAGTAACCAAATTATTTTCAAACCACAAACTACTTTTTTAAATAATGAAAAATAACACTTGATAATGCACTGAAAGAAATATATGGCTATCATGATTGATAGCCATATACTTCTGTTTGATATAAATTGACCTAGGGCTAAACGACAACAGTCTTAAATTATAATTAAGTGTTGAATGGTATCTCTACTTACAAACCAAAGGGTCATGGAACGCACCAACTTCATCATAATATACTCATCTGACTTCAGCTTAGAGGTGAACATGTGATCAACTTTTCCTTTGCAATCTTTAATAATTAGGTTATTTATTGATTTACTGTTCTGAGAAAAGAAGACAATATTATGAATTGAAAAGAAAATATAACCTAGATGGAAACTTAATGAATGGTGAAATAAGTGTGAAAGTATCTAAATTTAAGTAATGGCAAATAGTTCTTCTCACTAATATTCACGCCTTGAATCGAGAAGAAAAACTAAAATCAAATATAAATATCAATATATACTAATAGTATTATGACTGCAGTGTCAATTTTCATTTATGAGTAAAAGACAGTTTTATCCCATAACTTCTCTGTACTGTAGTTTAACATTGAACCCATTATATATTAAGTAGTAGTAAATTGGGACTCCAATGCAAACTAGCGACGAGTCGAGAATTCAAGTTGATTTCATTTGCACTGCTAGCGTATCTGGGAAATGTATGAATGTTACAACATTCTGTTTCACCCGTTCCCTATAAATTATCGGATCTTGTACCTTGTGAAATGGAAACGGTAACTGAGGATCATTAGGAGGGTACCTTGTAGTATTTAGTTGCATCCATATTTCCGAGCTAACAAGAACAGGCTGATCCGGAGGGGTTTAAATATTTTAAACCCCTCCGGATCAGCTTTTTCTTTCATTTCTGGAATTAAACTAGTACTAGTAATGCACTGGAGATTTTTCGATTGATTATATTTGTACAACAGTGCGATTTTGTATATAACCGAAAAAACATCAAATAACAATTGATCGTGCGAAAAAGTCCTTTATTTTCGTGTGAATTCTCCATTGAGTTTGGAGAACTGAAAGAAATCTACTTACAGAAAGGACTAGAGACCACAAGTTGATCTTTAGTATGTTAATGCTGCTATCCAATTCGATAATCAAAGCCAATCTTCTAATATCTGTTATTTTTTATACCTGCTATTCGATCGGCTTCGTTCCCATTTGCTATTCGACAAACTTTTTGAAGGCTGCTACTCAATAAAAGTTGCATACATCCGCTATTCGAATAAATGTTATTAGCAGTTGTTTGATAAACTGTGTGTCTTTTCTCTGTTCTGCCAGTCAGCTCGGAAACAAAGCTTGGCAAATCAATAATCTTTACCATAAAAGAAATATTTTTCTTCTGTGTCAAAAAGACAATATCAACACTTGCTTCTTTATTGCTTTCAGTGGAAGATGCAAATAAGAATGATTGACTTCTGAAACTTTACAAGTGGTATCATGAAAGACTATATATATATATATGTATATATATATATATATATATATATATATATATATATATATATATATATATATATATATATATATATATATATATATATATATATATATATATATATATATATATATATATATATATATATATATATATATATATATGTATATATATATATATATGTATATATATATGTATATATATATATATATGTATATATATATGTATATATATATATATATGTATATATATATATATGTATATATATATATATATATGTATATATATATATATATATATATATATATATATATATATATATATATATATATATATATATATATATATATATATATATGTATATATATATATATATATATATATATATATATATATATATATATATATATGTATATATATATATATATGTATATATATATATATATATATATATATATATATATATATATATATATATATATATATATATATATATATGTATATATATATATATGTATATATATATATATGTATATATATATATGTATATATATATATATATATATATATATATATATATATATATATATATATATATATATATATATATATATATATATATACAAGAGTACGTCAATAACCAAAAAAGTTTGGAAAAAATATTTCCTAAGGGATCAACAATCACAATTACACACATTCATACGCACATGAACATCGTGCATTACAAGAAGCTTCAATACTGCTTTTAATTTAGAATTTCAGGTGGTAATACAGAAAAAGAAAAGCGGTTAATTGACTGTTAACTCAAATGATATAATAAACCTTATTTTGTAGATTTGATTTGTACTTTTAACTATTCAGTGGTTTATAATACTAAAGTAATTTTAGCTAAACCTTCACGTATATATAAATATGTGTGTGTGTGTGTGTGTGTACGTATGTATATATGTATATATATATATAGATAGATAGATAGATACACACACACACACACACACACACACACACACACACACACACACACATATATATATATATATATAAATATATATATATATATATATATATTATAATATGTGACAATTATTCGGTTGTCATAATAAAATTCCGAGTTTCGGATGTCGAGTCGGAAAACTGCTCCGGCATCTCGTCAGTTATTAAGACAAACAAAAATGCTATGAAAATGACCTTTAAATTAAGGGGAAAAAACGAAGGAGAGAAAGTAAAAAACGCTCATAGAATTCGCGTATGCGCGCATGTACATACATACATACACATGCGTGTACGCACACCTACGAACATGTGCCTATATGCATATGCTCACTCACACTCACGTGAAATACATACGTTCACACCACATACACGCCTATATGTGCACATATACATGCAACAATACACACGTACACATATACATATCAGCACACACGCACACACACACACACGTACACAAACCCATACACGCACAATTATATTCATATACACGTCTAAATACGTATATACTATATATGCATATGCTCACTCCCACTCGCGTGACACACATGCATGCACACCCACACACACACCTATATGTATACATATATATGCAACCATACACGTGAACACATATACATATCCGCACACACATCTGGAAAAGCAGCTTAGACCCCGCTACATATTCAAGAACTGAACTTTTTGGTTCATGTCCACATATGGCTAAATATTTGTTACGTTTTAGGTCCCCCAACATCACAGATAGAACCTGCTTTTTATATTGTATCCACGTACAAGCATTTTATCTCTATTTTTTTTATATGTATTTTTTTACAAGCATTTTATCTCTATTTTTTATATGTATTTTTTTACATATTTATATATATATTTTTATATATATTTTTATTGCTTTATATATTTTTACATATTTTTTCTGTATATTACCTTTCACCCTGCATTTTTGTGCATGTGTGTATATAGATGTGTATATGAACTTATTTGTGCGCGTATAGGTTTATGTACGTGTGTGTGTGTGTGTGTGTGTGTGTGTGCGTGTGTGCGGGTACGAAATTTATACATAATATAGAAGAAATATAATCCAATAACGAAAAGAGTGTGTGTATGTTTAGTCATACATGTGTAGAGGCATATTTACACATGAGTATATAGATACACGAATTCGTATAGATATACGATTAAGGTATACATATAAAAAATTGTATAAATATACCCATGCATGTGCAAAAAAGGGCACACACATATACATATAAATATATATATACACACAATGAATTGTATATATGTGTATGCGAACATACATATATGCGTAAATACACACGTTCATATTAATATACATGTCTTCACCTACATATATACATAAAAATAATCATATATATACATATATAAAGTTTACACACATAGGTATGTATAAGATTAATACCTAGATATGTATACATGGTTGTAAACATGTAGATCACCTCAACGTCGTACATGTGCATACATGTGTACATATGCCAGTAGTAAAATATACATAATTATAAGGTATAGCAACTAATAACATAAACAGTATCCGGCCTGTTATGTTTATATTTGACAGAAGTTTTGATGGGAATACTCCACCAGTATTCCTTGAGTTGGTGTTTATGAATGTATTCCATAACAGAAGGATTTTCTAAGTTTATTTCAGGACAGTCTTTTTAGCGGATAGCATTTTAAATTGCTTTAGCAACAACATCATGCCGCATAGGGAGATAGTACTGTGACGACATTTTAGGCAGCTACTAATCACATGCGTGATGTCTTCCACAGAAACATGACATAGCCTACACATGCGGTTGCACCTTGGGATTACAAGAGCCTCACTGTCTCTCTTGTTCATCAGGTACTTTGTGGCAATCTCCTGTTCCTGGAATGCAATCGCATAGCCCTCAAAGTGTGATGTGAAGTAGTGGTCTTGTGTCCAAGAGAAGCTGCGCCTCGTGTCAATTCTACTATCATCTTCAAGCTTTCGGGCAACATACCCATGCGTAGTCTTTTTTTCTTCTTTTTTTTTTGTATACTGAGTGCTTTCCATCCAGGTCTTCTCTGAGGTAAGAGAGCCCACCTGTTCTGGGGTTGTTTCGGAGATTATCAAGAAGAGAGTGCTTCTTGAGGAGCTCACTGCCAACTCGTACAATGTTGCTCACTTCACTTTTCAGTACTGCATTTATATACTTATTTTTGCTGCTGTTGTTTAGCAGGTGCTGCCAGAGTGATACCATACGGCATTCGAAGGCCGCCTGCACTGATCTTACGCCTCTACCACCTTCATTTCTTCTTAGGTAGAGTTTATCAACATCAATATTTCTGTGAAAGTTCCCAGTTGTTGTCAGGATTTTGAGGGTTCTGATATCTATAGAGTGGATTTTCTCTGCAGACCAATCAAGTAGCCCAAATGTTGGGATCAGCACTGGTACTGCAAATGCATTGTGGTGTATTGTTTGTAATATTCTCGGGTTACTCTATTTTTATTCACAGTGTCCTCATATGATACGTTTTCGCCTATACCTAGGTACTTGTAACATTCTTTGTATGGAATGGAGGAGATAGACAGACCATTGATGCACAGGTTTGGGGTTTGGGGAACTGACTTTCCTCGTTCTATAACCAAATATGAACATTTCTTTTGGCCAAATTCCATGCACATGTTGTTTATATACATAGCGAATATCACTACATTCCTTCTATTTCTTTACAAACTGATCACTTTATATGCACTTTATACACACGCACAGTGTGTGTGTGTGTGTGTGTGTATGTGTGTGGGGGTGCAACGTGTGTGTGTGAGGGGGGGCAATGTGTGTGTGTGTGGGTGCAACGTGTGTGTGTGTGTGTGTACATACGACAGGGTTTCCATCTATCAAATCCACTCACAAGTCATTTGTCGGCCCAAGGCTATAGTAGAAGATACTTGACCAATGTGCCAGGCAGTGGAACTGAACCCAGAACCATCTGGCTGGGAAGCAAACTTCTTACCACACAGCCATATACCTGGTAGCTTACCGGTAAAGCACGTTCACTTTTACTGTATTCGTTGTGTATTTGGTTAATGAGAGAGATGGAAGATGGAAGATACTAGATTTTTTATTAAACAACAAATATAGGAATCATGATGTTCTCTGGTACAACCCAATCTACGGTTCACATGTTTCAACGAGGATCACTAGGGAATTTTTTGCCGCTTTAGACAAATGTTTCCCAAAGTCAAATAGATACCATGCAATTTTTAATAGACACAGCTTGAAGGTATCTTACGCTAACTCTATTAATTTACAGCAGCATATGCACCACATTAATAATAGTAAAATGAAATAACAGTTCAATAAACCACCTACTGGAACTAGCAAACATATACATCGAAATACCAAAGAGGATGTAAACCGCAATGAAAAATATCCGATACGACCAATCGTGATAGTAGAAATGATTGTGATATAGCTAACACGGTAACAACGTCGGAAAATGAAGTCAGAACTGCCATATAATACTAAATATAATAAATGCACGTACAGAGATAAATCAAGATGCCCATTGATGAACCGCTGTACGAGTACAAATTTTGTATATGAATGTACCGTACACACAAGGGGAGGACTGTATGTTTACATTGGGGCAACGGCTGATTCAGTCAAGAATCGTTATCGCAACCATGTCGTCAGCTTCATGAAAATCAACAAGTGACATTCAACATCTTTTACCGATTTTGTGTAACGACTTGAGGAAGATAGAATTAAGTATAACATAACTTGGTCCATAGTAAGACACGCAAAACCATATAATATCATTTCCAGATGCCGACTCTGCTCCGTGGAATCTCTGTCTATTATGTGGACCATTGAGAAGATTTGTAATAGAATTTATGAAAGACTCTCAAGATGCTTACATGCATATAAATGCACTTTCGCACAACGCAGTGGGAATGAATTTGAGTAATTAATAATCATAATTCACCTTAAGGCATGGTTGAATTAAATTTAGCTCTAACCTCCCATTCTTATAAGCATATATATATATATATATATATATATAGTTTTAGGGAAAATAACCAATTTTCAAGAACTCATCGATGAAAATCCACTATCACATATAGAAAAATTAATAATTAAAAGCACAATAAATGAGTATAATATAAAGTAAAGTAAATATCATAAGATAAATATAACAAAAAGATTACACGTGTTTCATAACCAATTTTCAAATAGAAAAGAAATTTAAATCGATTAAAATCAATTGAAATTATCGAAAATAAGTTCTATTCAAAAATATAGTTACTCGTCAGATCGTAAGTAGAACAATAATTAGATATATATCTCAACTAACAATAAGTACCAAATGAATTAATATGAAATACTTATTATATAAAGATAGAAAAATTATTTTAAAAATATCATAATATCAAAATAATAACTATTCAATAATCATCCCTTCATCCATAATAATAACATGTATATTATATACAAAAAACATATATATATATATATATATATATATATATATATATATATATATATATATATATATAAGATAGATGGATAGATAGATAGATAGATAGATAAATAGATAGATAGATAGATAGACAGACAGACAGACAGACAGACAGATAGACAGACAGACAAACAGATAGATAGATAGATAGATAGATAGATAGATAGATAAATAGATAGATAGATAGATAGATAGACAGACAGACAGACAGACAGACAGATAGACAGACAGACAAACAGATAGATAGATAGATAGATAGATAGATAGATAGATAGATAGATAGATACACACACACATATATATGTATGTATATACATATATATATATATATATATATATATAGTAATAATTATATGTAGAACTAATTTAATATTCAGGTAGTACGCTGTTTAAAACCCGTCCACAGTGTTCAGCTACCTCATGTCAACAAGAGTATGAAGGTATATGCCCATAGAGTTTTTGAAAAGTCACTTGAGGAGACGTATCTGCACCTATAGTGCATGACAATTGATTGTACAACATTGGTGTGTGAGTGTGTGTATACACACACACACACACACACACACACACACACATTCACACACACACATTCACACACACACACACACATATTCGGCGGGCTTTTCTGTGTTTCCATCAGCTTAATTCACTCACAAGGCTTTGATCAGCCCGGAGTTATAGCAGAATACACTTCTCGAAAGAGTTGTGCAGTGGACTGAACCCAAAACCATACGATTGGGAAGCAGGCTTCTTAACCACACAACCAAACCTTGTAAAGCCTAGATTACGTACTACAAAGATTTTACCATATCATGAAAAGGTAGGCTTTCAGAATCTTTATTCACATCAAATGAATAAATATTCAAGTGCATATGCAACATGTTAACAATTATTTTTACTCAAAATCGGAGAGAAATGTCATGTGTAATTTACCTGACATTAGCTTTTTTTAGATATACAACCAACTCGATAATTTTACTTAGATTTGATGCTAACTGTTCGGCGTTTTAAAACGTTGTGCAAATGATTGAATTATGCAATTATCTTGTAAGCCACTAAGCAGAATGTCGCTATCTGAAGTTTTGCGACATTTTCGATCGATCAGACGGCACTTATTGATTTGAGGGGAAAAGTATTCGGAAATACAATTAACTACCGGGATTTCTCTTTTTCATTTGTTAACATAGATCGTGTATGCTACGCAAAGCGAGATAATGCCTAACTGTAAAAGTTCTCAGAAGAAAAGCAAAAACAGAAAAAGCATATTCTCCTTAAAGGGGAAACAGCAGTACTTCATTTAATAGTCACCTGAGAGTAAATTGTTTAGACTCTGTCAAAGGAGAATGCTTCCCATTTTAATCATTCTTGATTAGTTCCTTGAAATGGATTAAAGTGTCTATGGATGTGTATACGCGCGCGCGTGTATGTGCGTGCGCGAGCGCATGTTTCAATTTTTTTCCCCCTTTATTTAGTTTTGTGATCTTAGACCATTGATAGAGTTCAACTCGTTGAGATAAATGTATGCGTTTGCATACACACGCACGCACACATATATGCATGTATGTGTACACACACACATACATAGGTACATACATACATACATACACACACATACATACATACATACATACATACATGCATACATACATGCATATATACATGCATACACACACACACATAAATAAATGCATATGTACATACATATACCAACAAGAGAAAACTATAGAGAATTATTATTATTATTATTATTATTATTATTATTCAGATTCAACATTTCGCAATCCTTCTCTTGTTTAGACACCACTCGCTGAGCTATAATCCTTTCTATAATAAGCACAAGGCCTGAAATTTGGCGCTAGAGGTTAGTTGATTACATCTACTCCAGTGCTTAACTGGAACTTATTTTCATCGACTCCGAAAGAATAAAAGACAAAATCTATCTCGGTGAAATTTGAATTTAGAACGTAAACATTGACGAAATGCTACCAAGCATTTTGTTCGACATGCCGATTTATGCCACCTTTCGCTGGTTTATAATTAAAAAAAAAAAAGAGTGGAGGCGCAATGGCCCAATGGTTAGGGTAACGGACTCGCGGTCATAGGATCGCGGTTTCGATTCCCAGACCGGGCGTTGTGAGTGTTTATTGAGCGAAAACACCTAAAGCTCCATGAGGCTCCGGCAGGGGATGGTGGCGAACCCTGCTGTACTCTTTCGTCACAACTTTCTCTCACTCTTACTTCCTGTTTCTGTTGTGCCTGTAATTCAAAGGGTCAGCCTTGTCACATTGTGTCACGCTGAATATCCCCGAGAACAACGTTAAGGGTACACGTGTCTGTGGAGTGCTCAGCCACTTGCACGTTAATTTCACGAGCAGGCTGTTCCGTTGATCGGATCAACTGGAACCCTCGACGTCGTAAGCGACGGAGTGCCAACAACAAATAAAAAAAGTCATTTGCAAAAGAACAAGCTGATACAGGGACTTATATTTAACAAATTGATTTTTCAAATATTTGTTATCTTTACCTATCCAAAATGTTGATTTCATTAATTTTCATTGCTATCACAACTGACCCATCCACACACATAAGCCATTACCTCTGCTCTTTTAATTTTCCTAATCGATTTATTCTTTATGCCTTCTATCCCTTTCCATCATGATCTTATTCTTTTGTATTTTGTTGTTAAGTATTTATGCGCGTATTTATGTGTTATTTATATTTATTTCTAAACCAATAGCGTTGCTTCACGCTATAAGCATGGCAGTATCGTTGCCTCACTTTTCAGGTGTAATTTCCAAACTTTGAATAGAACCCGCACAAGGGTTTTATCAGTCGCCTGATGAAGCGGAACTACGTTACATGAAAAGCGACTCAGTTTGTCACTCTGACTGGACTGTGAATCAATACCATCCTATTCTTCCTCACTGCGTTTATTAGGTTTTTATTTTATTTTTTTTTTTTGCTCAATTTTGCTTAATTGCATTCGCACCCGTTTCATACTACTCATTGATTACATACGAACGTGTGCGTACGTGTACGCTTATAACGCCATAGTAAATAATATATGAATCTAAGAAAAAAAATTTGCTAGTGAATACTTTACATGTAAGCAATAAACATATGCAGTTCGGTTCTCAAAGGCAGTGAACAATAGAATATGACAGCAGGTGTTATTGTAGTCTTTGTGGAATTTTTTGTTTTGTTTTGTTTTTCCTGTTTTCAAAAGTGCAGACTTTCTTTTGTTTATTTATTGTTAAGTTCAAGTCTTTTCTTGTATAAATGAGAGTATATCTTAAACGAGAAATGTAATAATTTTCAGATAAGCATTATTATCAGAATTCACGTGAGAATATTGAGCTAAAATATTAACGCCTCCTACTTCTACCTCAAGTGATTAACAAAGCAAATTGTATGAACTAAACCTGTGCAGATAAAAGCAAGTAACTTTTCCGTATAAAATAACCGTTCTATCAGATAAAACACTTACGAGAGAATGACATGTAACGTGTGCCTGGAAAGCAAGAGAATACAAAAATAAATGTATCAAGTCACACTGATATGTCTATTAAGAAATGGCAATAAATGCCATTTATACTATCTCTACAAGCAGCTAAAACAGTTTCCTATTTTCATATGTTGCAAGAAAATAACTTTTTAGCCAAGTTGTATTCTTACTAAATGAAAACATCACAAACAATAATTTGATCCTACATTCAGGTAACATCGAGTGCTACGAATAATTGTACGTTGAACAAAGACTAACATTTACAGTATTTACTCTTCTTTTTTACGTCTTAGAATAAAAGTTAGCACCTGTTAGCTTTCTCATGGCTTCCGAGACTAAATGAATAAAGAGTAAAAGTTTCCTCGTGCTAGAGACCTGGTTTGAATGCCTTCCACAGTGTTAACTCTACTGAAGGCACTTGTGATCCATATAGTGATGTCAAACCAAGTGAAATATCACGGTTATCACCTAAGAACATGAACTGTATAGATTCCCACCGACGATATTCCATATAGTTTCCATCTACAAAATTTCATTCATAAGCTTTGGTTAACCGAAGATTATGGAAAAAGATGCAGTAAAATCAAACGACGTACTTTTTAAAAATTCGACTCTGACTACATTAGTTTCGGTGTCATTGTTTCCTTACTTCGCCATAGAAAAACAGTTGACATTATTTGGATGTACACCTTCCTGTTGAGATATTATATAACACATTATATACAGACGAACGTCTCCTTGGTTTGCTGTGTAAACCTCAGCATCTGTCATATGCTTAAAATACATGCCGCATTGGAGAGTTGACAAGTTAAAAACTACGTTGGTTATGTTGTTTTTGTTGTTAAAGCGTGTGGCCATGAGCATAAGAATGAAGGAATCAATTCCTGGTCCAAACTTTGCATTATCTCCTTGAACAAGACATTACATATCATGTTGTTTCAATCAACTTAGCTATGAATGAGAATCAGATGGTTGCTGGTACAGCCCCCTTTACTCTTCCCATCCTACCACCTGACTGTTCTTGCTCAAGAGAGAAGGGATCGAGAATGTGGAAGTGGGTGTTTGCAACTACAGGAGAACCTAAAAGCAATCAGCGATAGGCAGTACATACTACCAAGCCGTAGTCATACGCGAATTATGGCAAACTAATGTTGTTGTTGGTGAGGTCGCCGTCGTTTTTGTTAAGCCCGATTAAACCAGCCTGCAATCAAAAGCATTCCACTTTTGATCGAACCAGCTTCGGTTAAGGCAGCCGACGATCAAATGTATTCCAGTTGTGACCATTCCTATCCCATATTCAGACATTGTGTATTTAGAACTACATAAGCCAATGCATCCTCTCATCATAACGATAGGGTGTGAGACAAGGAATATTTTCTTGCTATGCCTAGGAGATTGTACTTCCATGTCGAAGGACTAGTTTACTAGTTTGTATCATATCAATGATACTGCATTAAGACTGTAATTAAGAAACTTATTTTGATTCTTGCAATATAAACGATGCCGAAATAAAAATATATTCAATATTGATCTCCGGTACAGGTAAAATGCCCGAAGAATATATTGGAAGATTCGTTTCTTTTTCAACGAGCGTAAACGAAGAGAAATTGTTTCAATTGAGAATTAATACTTGATTGTCGTCTCACCTTGGCAATTAAACAAAACATTTTACATTAATTTCTCACATAACAGAAATAAATGACATTAGCATTGAGACAACTATAAATAGAAAACAGATCAACGTCTCTTCTTGTTGTGACAAGTCCTCACAAGTGTTAACTATATACACATTTGTGTGTATATTATACATATACTTACATACATACATACATAACTGTCGAACAACGATAATGAGTGCTCAACACCGCACTGGTGGATAGAATCTCTCTATTTGTGTATTAAGGCTACCATTAGTTTTATGTTAAGAAAAATATCTTAACATCTTAACAATTTTTCAAGCCGATCACATGGAAGGATGGTGTTCGTCTCCATCTCATCCAAATTGAAGACGAACACCATCCTTTCATGTGATCGGTTTGCTTGAAAAATTGTTAAAATGTTAAGATAATCTTCTTAATACGAAACCAATGGTAGCCTTAATACACAAGCACGCACACGCATACACACACACGCGCGCGCACACACACATGCACACATAATATAGAGGAAGTGATGTAGATAAACACAATTAGGCTTGACATAGATATAGAGTGAGAGAGATACACATAAACACATACATACATAAACATATGTACGCACATACACACACACATATACATATATATATATATACATATACATACATATATATATATATATATATATATATATATATATATATATATATATATATATATTGAAAGGTATAATGAATAAACATTGTTGCAATCGCTCAAAACAACTTTATATCATTCCCAATTTATCAAAATTCCAATATTAATATATATTAAAATAATAGGGCACATAATGGTAAAACCCAGTAGTATAAAATATACACGAATAAATTTTAATATATATTTATATTCGATTTTTGATAATTTGGGAATGATAGAAAGTTGTTTTGACCGATTGGCATGTTTATTCATTATACCTTTCAAATTATTTCTCCTTTCGCTTCGGTGTCACCTGAGCACTTCCAGCTGCAGTCCTATTTTTATTTTTGCCCTTCGGTTTAACGAGGTTATGAAATTATCCTCTTATATATATATATATATATATATATATATATATATATATATATATATATATATATATATATACTTTATTTAAAAGCAGCAGAAAATATAACAAAAGACCGTTACTCTGAGTTTCACGTTCCCGTTCATCGGACAGTAACAAAACTGTCCGATGAACGGGAACGTGAAACTCAGAGTAACAGTCTTTTGTTATATTTTCTGCTGCTTTTAAATAAAGCATATTACTCTACCTCTGGTATTTGAGTACTCTTTTTTCCACCTTGTTGCACACTTCATGTTCTTACTCCGGTATATATATATATATATATATATATATATATATATATATATATATATACAGCGTAAGAAAATACAGAACACTAAGGTCATTTCTTAACTCTACACCTGTTTGAGTAATGTTCATAATTTTGTAGATGGGGTATACAACAAAGTTTGGGTATGCAACAGACATATTACCATAAGTCTAGTTGGCTGAATATATATATTGTAGTTTTTCGATGAGTGACATGCAAAAAGCAGAGCTCACTGAGTTCCGCCAATTCTACACACACAAAGACATAAGCACATGCGGATAGATAGATAGATAGATAGATAGATAGATAGATAGATAGATAGATAGATAGATAGATAGATAGATAGATAGATATGTATGTATGCATGCATATATGTATATAAGACTCACATATGCAATTCCCTTTTGCACATTCGACTGACAAGTTCCGATCAGTCAACCGCCTATGTGAAAACGTAACATTTGTTCAAGGTACCATTCGATCGAACTCGAATCCGCGTGACTCCGACGCGAAGTAAATTTTAACAACCACATGATATCTCAACTGAATTACTTGGAACATTCTATTACATCCTTGTGTGATGTTTAATCAGATTATACAAATGTCAGAACTGAAAAACATTACTCATAATCCTCGTATAATTAGAATTTATAATTGAATGAATGCATGTGTGTGTGTGTGTGTGTGTGTGTGTGTGTGTGTGTGTGTGTGTGTGTGTTTTTGTACAGAGGCAAATACATATATATGTATGTGTACTTTTGTTTATGCATGTAGACAGACAGTCAGATAGATAGATACATACGTATACATCGCATGCACGCTCATGGATCTCGCCAGTATAGTTCAAGTAACCTAAACAAGATATTTAATCACTAAGAGTATGCAATGATGGCACCGGTAGCACTGCCTATTACTTTGTCTCTATGAGTCAAAAATATGGAGAATGAACCTCAAATATGCCGTATAAGGAAGATATTGAATGTGGTCCATAACATAGCTTGCAGGGTGTATATGTTCGTATATATCGTCGTCGTCGTCGTCGTTTAACGTCCGCTTTCCATGCTAGCATGGGTTGGACGATTTGACTGAGGACTGGTGAAACCGGATGGCAACACCAGCCTCCAATCTGATTTGGCAGAGTTTCTACAGCTGGATGCCCTTCCTAACGCCAACTACTCTGAGAGTGTAGTGGGTGCTTTTACGTGTCACCCGCACGAAGGCCAGTCAGGCGGTACTGGCAACGGCCACGCTCATCTCGCTCGAGAAACCTCATGTGTCACCCGCACAAGAGCCAGCTCAGGGGCACCGGCAACGATCTCGCTCGAAGAAATTCCATGTGTCACCCGCACAAGAGCCAGCCCAGGGGCACTGGCAACGATCTCACTCGAAAAATCTCATGTGTCACCCGCACAAGAGCCAGCCCAGTGGCACCGGCAACGATCCCGCTCGGAAGATTTCATGTGTCGCCCGCACATGAGCCAGTCCAGGGGCACTGGCAAAGATCTCGCTCGAAAATCCTACGACGGTCCCACACAAGATCCAGTTCAGGGGCACTGGCAACGATCTCGCTCGAAATATTTCATGTGTCGCCCACACACGAGCCAGTCCAGGGGCACTGGCAACGATCCCGCTCGAAAGATTTCATGTGTCGCCCGCACATGAGCCAGTCCAGGGGCACTGGCAACGATCCCGCTCGAAAGATTTCATGTGTCGCCCGCACATGAGCCAGTCCAGGGGCACTGGCAACGATCCCGCTCGAAAGATTTCATGTGTCGCCCGCACATGAGCCAGTCCAGGGGCACCGGCAACGATCTCGCTCGAAAACCTCATGTGTCACCCGCACAAGAGCCAGCCCAGGGGCACCGGCAACGATCTCGCTCGAAAAACCTCATGTGTCACCCGCACATGAGCCAGCTCAGGGGCACCGGCAACGATCTCGCTCGAAAGAATTCATGTGTCGCCCGCACATGAGCCAGTCCAGGGGCAACGGCAACGATCCCGCTCGAAACATTTCATGTGTCACCCGCACAAGACCCAGTCCAGGGGCACTGGCTACGATCTCGCTCGAAAGATATCTTGTGTCGCCCGCACATGAGCCAGTCCAGGAGCACTGGCAACGATCCCGCTCGAAAGATTTCATGTGCCGCCCGCACATGAGCCAGTCCAGGGGCACCGGCAACGAATATCGCTCGAAAAACCTCATGTGTCACCCGCACAAGAGCCGGCCCAGGGGCACCGGCAACGATCTCGCTCGAAATATTTCATGTGTCGCCCGCACATGAGCCAGTCCAGGGGTACTGGCAACGATCCCGCTCGAATGATTTCATGTGTCGCCCGCTCATGAGCCAGTTCAGGGGCACTGGCCACGATCCCGCTCGAAAGATATCATGTGTCGCCCGCACATGAGCCAGTCCAGGGGCACTGGCAACGATACATTAATGGATGCTTATATTTATGTAGCACTTTTGTTTTCCGTAAATGATCCCAAATTATTAACATAATTTAAGTCATTACTTTATATTCAGCTAAACTTCCTCAGAACCAACAACCAATGTATTTATCCACGACATGATCTTAAAGCTTCTTGAAGGTTGATGTAAGAGAGCCACTTACCCTTCAAAATACTTGCATTGCAGTATTTTTTTACTCACAGACTAATAAAATAAATTATCTCAGCCTTATATCGATATGAAACATATTAAGAAATTCTCTGAATGATCAAATATAGACTGAAACTCATATGAAATTATCCTGTAATATTTAGGCTAAGATACAGAATAGGTAACTCCATAAAACATTACAAGGCACCTATTCAATTATACAATGGAAGGCAAATAAACAGTATTGCATGAACTTTGTTATATTACTGGTATATATCAACAAGCCAAAGAAATATGAGAAGCTTGTGATCTTGGCAGTTCAGAACAATATTTCAAAGCCTTGAACTGACTAAACAGTCACTCACTGGTAACAATAAAAATCAGTTTATAATTTCACTTTTTTTCATTCTTTTATCTTATTCCCACTCTCCTTCTTGATCACATTTGCTATCTATTTTACTATAAGCAATAAGCTTAGGAGGCCCATTAAAATATTTCTGGCTGTGTATTTCTTGCAAATCAGTGACATTATGCACATAATGTGTGTGCATACATTAAACAAAATATAAGATTTAAGCACCAATTTGATCCTCTCACTGATTTACTTCCTGTTTATTATAATTTTTATGATCATTTTTCTATAAAGTATATCTCTAGATGTATTAATATATGAACATGTCAACAGGCACAAATCCATACGTGTTGATACACCAATATAAAAAAAATTGCTCCATTTATTTGTCCATCAATAGTTTGATTAACAAGCACTAAAGTTCCATCCAAATTATTTCTTGAAGGACTATGAAATGTGTGAGAAGGCCAGTTTCTGGTATGGTTGAAGCTGGAAGCCAAACTTGAAATTGATCACATTTATGTTATAAATTTCCTTGAGCAAAGTGAACAGAGGTTACTGAACAAATGCAAAAAAAGTCAATTTAATATGTGTTATGTTACTGTTACAAATTGTTAACACTACTCTGTGTTTAAGCAAGTGTCCAACCAGATAAACAAAATATGCTGCTTTCTAGCAACTTGCTTTCAGACGAGCAAGTATTTTTATTCAAACATTAAACCATAACAGTATCCAAATATATAACACTGTACCAAGGACTTTCTAGTCCTTTCTAATATATATATATATATATGTATACACATACATACACACACACAACATATATGTGCACACATAAATATGTATGCATATAGCATGTATGTAAGTTGTGAATAGGAAGTTGTGAAAAATTATTAGAGAATAAAAGACAACAGACAAATAGAATTAAATGGAGAGTTAACTTTGAAATACTTAAAACACCAAGAACAGAAAAAAACAAGAGTAAATAAGAACATGATAAATTCATATAGCATGTATACCCATAAACTGAATTAAGAAGGATGATCATGATAATAATGGGGATAATGAGAATAATGTTGGCTGTGCTGGTAGTAATGATAATGTTGATGGTGGTGGTGGTGGCAATCATGGCAAAAGAATAAGTTTCAAAATAACTTTAGAATTTGCATACCCAATTTAATTACACCACAGTTTTAATAAGAAACAGAAATTTCTCTTCAATCATATCTTTTACTGGTTAAACCTAACTGAACAGTCATGAATGCATTTTATTGATGCAAATTGCAAGCTGGCATTCGTTGTAGATCATTCTGTATCAGTGCAGAGATGGAATCGCACATGCGCACACGTGTGTGTGTGTGTGTGTGTGTGTGTGTGTGTGTGTGTGTGTGTGTGTGTGGTATAAGGAGAAAAAGAATGAAAATCAGATAAAAGGAGACTGAGAGGAAATGGAAACTTAATTCTGTATTCTATAACCCTATATTTTCTTGTATTTAGTGAATTATATCATTCCCTAGATTTATACATACATATAAGTAACTATGTATGTATTCATATAGTAGATGTGTGGGTTTGTGTGTATGTATACGTGTTGATGTGTGTGTTGTTGTATGTGCTATGTGTGCATATGTGTATGTATATATATATATATATATATATATATATATATATATATATATATATATATATAAATTTAAGGAATAGAGAAAACGCATGTTATAATTGCATACTTTATTCCTACATATGTTTCAAAGGATTACAACCTATGTGATCCATAGGGATCTGTGATTTTAAAATTGTAACCTTCTCTTCAGGGAATGCATGGGAATCATCTTAAACGTAAGACATTATGACCGAGTATGAAACCAATAGATGGATAAGGTTATGACGTGATTCATTTGAAAAAAAACCGTTAGAGAATTGGACGCTACCGGATAGTGGGTTGGACAACACATACATATAAATGTATATACATACATGCATACATAATTACATATACATATATACACACATATACACATATATATATATATATATATATATATATATACACGTATATATACATATATATGTGTATATATATATATAGACACACATACACACATACGCCCACATTTACACATATGCACATACGTACCTACGCTTATACAAATATACACATATGTGTGCATGTCCCCATACACACATATATACATATATACATATACATATATATATATATATATATATATATATATATATATATATATATATATATATATATATATATACATACACACATACACGCATACATACATATATACACACACATACAGATATATGTACACACATACAGAACCTAATCACGCATACATATGGATTTATACAAATACATACACATTTATATATACATGCATATACATAGATATGTACACATATACACACATATATACTTACAAACATACGTACACACACCCACACAAGTATACATATATACATACATACACACACACACACACACATATATATATATATATTTATATATATATATATATACAGACACACACACATATATATATATATTTATATATATATATATACAGACACACACATATATATACACATACATACATACATATACATACACATGTGGACATACACTCACATATACATGTATACACAATCATATACACACATGTATATTTACACACACACATACATCTAAATATAGACATATTTTTTTATTAAAAATACATCTACACAAATACGCTCCCATACTTAATCACAAGTACACTCATATATGAATATGTAAAGAAACCTATGTATAAATAAATACATCTGTGCACAAAAATGTACATACATCCAACAAATCATACGTAAATGCATATTGATATATCTTTTTTAAAGTAATAGTAATAAGAGTAAAAATAAGAGTAAAAATAAGGGTAAAAGTAAAAAATATAACTGATAATGCGTATATGTACACAAAAAAATCAATAGAAACACCTCTAGTTTATACAGAACCCTGAATATGTATACACAGACACACACATACACATTTTCTCTCACAGATACACGTGTATATATAAACACCCATACCGGTATATTCATACGTACATAAATTTTGTATGTGTTAGTTGTTACAAGGGTTTATCAAGATTTAAAATATGTTCTAGTTCAGGTTAATAAATTACGAAAGTTTAGATAAATAATTTGAATCGTAAATAATTTTAATCTTCTAACCTTTGAGGGAATTAATAATATGTTTTATTAGAACTATTTGAAGAATTCACTTATTACGGGTTAATATGATATCGTTTTATAAAAACAGTAAATGTTATTTAAATGCTGAAAATGTATGTTTTTGCCAATCTTTACATCTGTAAGAA